>NC_091327.1:6809521-7037021 GCF_038502225.1 Cherax quadricarinatus
TCTATTAGGTAATGTAATTAAAAAAACATAGTTTGATAGGGTCACAGGTTATACATTTATGAGATACAGTTATTCTGTATTTATTTAGTTGTCGGTGAGTAAGTAGCTTTTAGCCCCTTGACTGTCGCAACCCCCAATCCTGAGGTGTCTCCTGGTGTCGCAAAATTTAAAAAAAAAAAAAAAAAAAATTTTCTTATGAAATGATAGAGAATCTTTTCCCGATTGTAATGACACCAAAAAAAAAAAATGAAATTTGATGGAAAACTGACAGAATTACGCTCTCGCGAAGTTAGCGACTCGGCGATATTTACAAAGCGGCAATTTCGCCCACTTTGAGCCATATTTTTGGCTAATTCCATTGTTCCAGTTGACCAAACTCATAGCTATTTCTTTAGAACTCCGTTTTTTTCTGTCGATTGAGTACAAGAAACTACCCATCTACCGATTTCAACTACCCAATAATGTGGTCAGAAATTTGCAATTTGCCAATTTCACGAAAATTGAAAAATATGGCAATTTCAAAATAAGGTCCAGAATGAACAATGCAGACATTGCTGGCTCAAAAATAACATTTTCTTTGTTCATCAGTCACATCTCTAGGTCCCTCTAATATTACTCTTGCTTTCTATTTTGAATTTTTATTCAAACAAAAAATAGAAGATTTACTGTTATGCTGATTACTGCAATACTGTAATAATTGTATAAATAACATCAACTCATTCATGACTGCATATTAGAATGGCTAGTTGGACATTTATTGGACAATGACATCATTTGTTTACTTTTGAACATCAGCAAAATCAAACATTTCCCCTACTTTGAGATCCATTTCCAGGTCCTTTTTATAGTAAAATAATTCAAAATCACCTCTATTTCTATAATATGTGTTCCATTCTATCAAATGAGAGAAAAAAAACGAGAATGCAACCATGAATACTGTACGAAGATAGACCACAAAGTCAGCATTTTAATTAAAAAAAAACGGTCGGAGTTTTTTTTTTCATGCACTGTGTGCTCCAGGATTTTTTTTATATGGTGCACACTGACCACACAGACCCATTCTCTCACATGTGGGCCTACCAGCTTTCTCCTGCTTGATTTGAAGCCGCTAGAATTTATGAGTATATATAGTTCAAACACGGTAACTCGTAAGACGTATATATATGACTGAAACACTCAAAGGGTTAAAAAGAGTCTTGAATTGATAAACAAACAATGTTTCTTTTATATTCACAGGTAATGAATTCCAGATTTTTGGGCCTTTTATGTGCATTGAGTTTTTACATATGTGTTCTGTTGAGGTTGGTAAGGAGAAATCTGAGGGGAGGGTTTATATCCAAGTTAAGTGTTCTATGTATGTAGTAGGTACAAGAATAAGTATGGATGTTTTGTATGGTGAGTAAGTTTACAGTTTTGAATATTGGTGGAGTATACTGCCTGTAGTGGGAATTTGTTATTCTGAATGCAGCCTTTTGTTGGGTAATTAATGGTCTGAGATGGTTTATTGTTGTTGAGCCCCATGCACAAATTCCATAGGTGAGGTAAGGGTAAATGAGTGAGTGATATAAGGCCAGGTGGGCTGACTGTGGAACATGGTACCGTATCTTCGATAGTATGCCTACAGTCTTGGAGATTTTCTTGGAAATTTCTTGTACATGTGTTTGAAATTTGAGTCTGTTATCAAGGTGGATTCCTAAGAATTTTCCCCCTGTGAGCTTTGTGATAAGTGATCCATTTATCATCATGTTAAGAGGGACATCTGTAGTTCTGTTTCCAAACTGAATGAAGTAGGTTTTGTCAATATTGAGAGTAAGTTTGTTAATCATCATCCAGGTAGATATTTTTTGTAATTCAGTATTTACAGTATTGGCTAGCATGACTGGGCTTGGGTGAGAGAAGACGTATGTAGTGTCATCTGCAAATAGTATGAGTTTGAGTAGTTGTGATGCATTTGGTAGGTCGTTTATGTAAATGAGAAAGAGAAGAGGGCCAAGGACACTTCCCTGTGGGACACCAACTGTAATTGGCTGTGTGGAAGAGTTTGCTCCATTTGTGTACACATATTGGCTTCTGTTACTAAGGTATGACTTTAGATAGTTGAGGGAGTGCCCTCTTATACCATAGTGTGACAATTTTATGTGCAGCAAGTCATGGTCAGCTGTATCAAAAGCTTTACGTAAATCACTGAAGATCCCCAATGGGATTTCTTTTTTCTCGAGTGCAGTGTATATTTGTTGTAGCATATGTATAATAGCATCATTTGTATTTTTATTAGGCTTGAACCCAGACTGACAGGGGTTGATTATGTTGTGGGAGATGAGGTAGGAATAGATTCGCTTATGAATTAATTTTTCAAAGATTTTAGAGAGAGGGTGTAAGTTGGATATTGGCCTATAGTTATCCAAGTCTGTTTGATCTCCTCCTTTATGTATCAGGGTGACCCTTGCTATTTTGAGAACTGTAGGGAAGGTAGAGGATTTGATGGAGTAGTTAACGAGTGTTGCAATGATTGGTGACACCCCTTGTGAAGCTTTTTTGTATATAAAGGGATAAGGTATTTAAATCTCCTGTCTTGTTTTTTAGTGTGTTGATAATAAGGGAGACTTCAGTTGGGTTAGTCGGAGCTAGGAACAGTGTGTTTGGGTAGTTGCCAGTGAGGTAGTCATTTGGTGGGGTATTTGAGCTTGGGGTTAACCTGCAAGGATTTTTCCTATGGTGGAAAAGAAAACATTGATTCTGTTTGCTGTTTCAGATGGTGGGAGTTGGGGTTCATCTGGATTTGGTAGTTTAATTGCTCTGTTTCCTGATATCCTTTTTGTTCCTAGAATTTCAGATAGGGTTTTCCAGTTTTTTTTTATATCACCTTTTAAGTTGGATAATCTGTTCTCATAATACAATTTTTTTGCCCTTCTTATCAGGCTGGTTAGGATTGATGTAACATTTTGTTTGGTCTCTGGTTATGTGACCCATTCTGTACTGTTTTTTTTTGTATAGGTGCTTTATATTTATGGATTTGAGGATGCTGGGTGTTAGCCAGGAACTGCTCAGTCTCTTAGCTGTGATCTGCTTAGTTTTTTTAGGGCAGTGCTTGTTATAAAGGTATTGGGTCTTTCTTAGAAAATTATTTATACATTCGTCAATGTCTGTATAGATTTCTAGCTCACTTAGCCAGTCGGTGTTTGTCATTGCTGTTGTGAAGTTATTAATGTCTGCCTCATTATGAAGTCTGAAGGTAATTTACCTAGATTGGTTATGAGAAAGGTAGGGTAGTGGTCTGTGGTATTATCTGTGATTATGCCTGATTTTAAAGGGGATATGGTGTTGGTCCAGATGTGGTCTAATAGGGAAACACTAGTCTCCGTAATTCTTGTAGGTTTTGTTACTGGTGGTAGCAACAAGCAGTTACTCATAGTGTTTGTGAATTCAGTAACGTATGGGTCCTGGTTTTGCAAGAGATTTATATTGAAGTCACCTGAGAGTAGTAAGTGATCTTTATTCATGTGTGCATTAGTTATCATACTTCCTAGGTTTTCACTAAAACGGCTAATGTTTGACTGTGGTACTCTGTAGATGTTTATCACTATGAGAGTTTTTTTGTAGGTATTTCGATTTGAATTTAGCTGTTATATATTCCCCATGTTCATCCCTTGTGCAAGTATTATTGATACATTCTAGTTGGTCTGAATAGTATATAGCTGTGCCACCCCCTTGTTGATCTGGCCTACAGTTGTGTATGGCTTTGTAACCAGGAATGGCATAGACATCTGTAGTATCAGGCTTTAGCCAGGTTTTAGTGAGAGTAATGATGGACATACTGGCATGCAGGGAATTTAGTAATGCTGTGAGGTCATCGTTATGTTTGCTTAAGGATCTGACATTGTGGTTAACCCTTTGAGGGTTTTGGCCGTACTAGTACGTCTTACGCATAGGGGTTTTTGACGTACTAGTACGCATAAATTCTAGCACTGTCAAATCTCGCAGGAAAAGGCTGATAGGCCTAGATGTGAGAGAATGGGTCTGTGTGGTGGGTGTGCGCAGTAGGAAAAAAATCTGGGACCCAGTGGTGCATTGTGGGAATACCATCATAGTACACAATGTCCACCATGCTTGGCGGTAAGAAGTTCCTCACTCCTCGGCGAATTGGGACACTTTTGTTCCCCAGTGACAGTTCTAATACAGATGGAAGTGACAGTGAAGATGAGTTTCAAAGTTCTGGTGAGGTTTCGACTGAAACTAATGGACCATAATATGGGTAATAGTGAGGAAAACCCAGACAACCCACAGCCTTCCACCTCTGGTGCTGGGCCGTCTTGTTCACGTTCAGTTGTACCAGAATCAAAGAGGAAACTCCTATTTTCCCAAATCCCAGACTCAGATGTGAGCATTGGTGATGATAGTGATAGTGATTATGAACTACAAGCTCTTCAAACTTGTTCCAAGAATGGAGGAGGAGGAGGAGGCAGAGGAGGAGGAGGCAGAGGAGGAGGAGGAAGAAGAGGAGGAGGAGGAGGAGGAGGAGGAAGAAGAAGAGGAGGAGGAGGAAGAAGAAGAGGAGGAGGAGGAAGAAGAGGAGGAGGAGGAGGAAGAAGAAGAAGAAGAGGAGGAGGAGGAAGAAGAAGAATACGTAATAATAACAATAATACATAATAATAATAATACATAATAATAATAATAATAATAATAATACGTAATAATAATAATAATGTGTAATAATAAATGTTCACCCATGACAGTAACAAGATAAGGGGAGATAACATCTGATAAGTGCTGACGTTTGATGAGGGTAAATGAGGGTGTAGCCCATACCAAAAGATTAGATGAACATCGCTCTCCCTTTGTTTTTGCTGGTATACTAACATTTCTGTCTATTTGTCTGTCTGTCAAGCTCCCTGTCTATCTGTCTATCCGTCTAGCTCTCTGTCTCAGAGAGCCACAAGACTGCGTCATCACTTTTACTCACATCTTCAAGCGGAGTACAGCACTTTGTCTGGATTTCTTGGGTTATCCTAGGTAATTTATACTATGTATACTTGCATTTATGTGTACCTGTGAGACAGAGATAGACAGACAGATAGAAAAAGAGACAGATTAAAAGATATAGAATGAGGGAGAAAGATAATTAGATAGAATGGAGGGGAAGCAGCATCCGACCCCATTGTTTTGACAGGCGGGAGGGGGAGTGAGTAATGAGACAATATGTCACTTTGACAGCTGCCGACTCCTGGTAATTTACACTATGGAGGAGGAGGAGAAAGAGAAGGAGGAAGAGGAAGAGTAGGAGGAAGAGTAGGGGGAAGAGGAAGAGGAAGAGTAGGAGGAAGAGGAGGAAGAGGAATAGTAGGAGGAAGATTAGGGGGAAAAGGAGGAAGAGGAGGAGGAGGAGGAGGAAGAGGAGGAAGAGGAAGAGTAGGAGGAGGATGAAGAAGAGGAAGAGGAGGAGGAGGAGGAAGAGGAATAGTAGGAGGAAGATTAGGGGGAAGAGGAGGAAGAGGAAGAGTAGGAGGAAGAGTAGGGGGAAGAGGAGGAAGAGGAAGAAGAGGAGGAGGAGCAAGAGGAGGAGTAAGAAGAGGAAGAGGAAGAGTAGGAGGAAGAGTAGGGGGAAGAGGAAGAAGAGGAGAAGGATGAGGAAGAGGAGGAGGAGGAAGAAGATGATGTAATAATATTTTTCCCTTGAAACAAGAAAAAAAAAATCCACCCCATGACAGTGACAAGATAAGGGGAGATAACATTTGATAAGAGATGACTTTTGATGAGCGTAAACAAGGGTGGAACTGATAATAAAAGATTAGATGAACATCGCCCTCCCTTTGTTTCTGCTGGTACATTAACATTTCTGTCTGTCTATTTGTCTGTCAAGCTCCCTGTCTATCTGTCTAGCTCTCTGTCTCAGAGAGCCACAAGACTGGTCATCACTTTTACTCACATCTTCAATCGGAGTACAGCACTTTGTCTGGATTTCTTGGGTTGTCCTAGGTAATTTATACTATGTATACTTGTATTTATGTGTACCTGTGAGACAGAGATAGACAGACAGAAAGAGAGAGACAGATTGAAAGAGATAGAATGAGGGAGAAAGATAAAACACCATTGTGTATGACACCATGTTTCAAAGAGTTCCACAAGCTGCAGAACTAATAGGAATATGTTAAGTGACTGTATATTGGTATATATATTATAGAACAATAGTAATAAACAATGTTTTGTATTGTTTGTTTTTGTAAACAAGTTTTGTAAACAGTATATTGATAATTATGTTTGTGTGCTTATTGTGTTGTATACAACTAGTGTATATTTATTTATTTATTTATTTCCAATTTGAGCACACATACAGAGGTACAAAAAAATACAGATAAGAGCAGCATGCCAAAGCCACTTATACTATGCATAGCATTACGGGCTGGCTTAAAATTAACTTAAGATTAACTAAGCAATGATGAAATCAGTGATAAAACATTAATGTAAACAGATTACTATAAAGCACAAGTGAGTATTACAAAGACAGGTCATATGGTTGCATTCAGTCATATGAAGGATTCTGTTAGGTAGTGTATTTAAAAAATAATCGTGGGAGGGGCTGGGTTTGATTGGTGTCAAGGGGTACGGGAGTTATTTCTTGAGTAGCACTAGGTAGATGTCGTTTTGATAAGGACCTGCCTCGTATGGGCCAGTAGGCCTTCTGCAGTGTTCCTACATTCTTATGTTCTTATAAAGTTAGATTCGGTTTTAGGTTTTACATTTATGTGATATAATTGTGAGAAACATTTAAGATATACAATTTATAAGGTTCAGTTATTCAGTATTTATTTGGTTTTGGGTGAGTAAGTGATCTTTGAGAAGAGACTTGAATTTATAAACAGGTAGTGTTTCTTTTATATTTACAGGTAATGAATTCCAGATTTTAGGGCCTTTTATGTGCATTGAGTTTTTGCATAGTGTGAGATGGACACGAGGAACATCAAAGAGTGATCTGTGCCTTGTGTTATGGTCATGTGTTCTGTTGAGGTTGGCAAGGAGATGTTTGAGGGGAGGGTTAATATCAGAGTTAAGTGTTCTATGTATGTAATAGGTGCAGTAATAAGTATGGATATTTTGTATGGTGAGTAGGTTTAGTGTATTGAATATTGGTGGAGTGTGCTGCCTGTAGTGAGAATTTGTTATCATTCTAACTGCAGCCTTTTGTTGGGTAATTAGTGGTCTGAGATGGTTAATTGTTGTTGAGCCCCATGCACAAATACCATAGGTGAGATAGGGGTAAATAAGAGAGTGATATAGGGCCAGGAGGGCTGACTGTGGAACATAGTACCGTATCTTCGATAGTATGCCTACAGTCTTGGAAATTTTCTTAGAAATTTGTTGTATATGTGTATGAAATTTGAGTCTATTATCAAGGTGGATTCCTAAGAATTTTCCCTCTGTTAGTTTTGTGATAGGTGATCCATTTATCATTATGTTAAGAGGGACATCTGTAGCTCTGTTACCAAACTGAATGAAGTAGGTTTTGTCAATGTTTAGTGTAAGTTTGTTAGTCCTCATCCAGGTAGATATTTTCTGTAATTCGGTATTTACAGTATTGGCTAGCGTGACTGGGCTCTGGTGAGAAAAGACGTATGTAGTGTCATCTGCAAATAGTGTGGGTTTGAGTAATTGCGAAGCATTTGGTAAGTCATTTATGTATAGGAGAAAGAGAAGAGGGCCAAGGACACTTCCCTGTGGGACACCAACTGTAATTGGTTGCGCAGAAGAGTTTGCCCCATTTGCGTACACATATTGGCTTCTGTTGCTGAGGTATGACTTGAGGTAGTTGAGGGAGTGCCCTCTTATACCATAGTGTGACAATTTTACGTGGAGCAAGTCATGGTCAACTGTATCAAAAGCTTTACGTAAGTCAATGAAGATCCCCAGTGGGACTTCTTTTTTCTCTATTGCAGTGTATATATGTTCTAGCATGTGTATAATAGCATCATTAGTATTTTTATTGGGCCTGAATCCAAATTGGCAGGGGTTGAGTATGTTTTGGGAGATAAGGTAGGAGTAGATTCGTTTATGAATTAATTTTTCGAAGATTTTTGAGAGAGGGTGTAAGTTGGATATTGGCCTATAGTTATTCAACTCTGTTTGGTCTCCTCCTTTATGGATCGGGGTGACCCTTGCTATTTTGAGTACTGTAGGGAAGGTGGAGGATTCAATGGATTTGTTAAAGAGTGTTGCAATGATTGGTGATAGCACTTGTGACACTTTTTTGTATATAAAGGGTGGTAAGGTATTTAAATCTCCTGCCTTGTTTTTTAGTGCGTTGATAATAATGGAGACTTCGTATGGGTTAGTCGGAGCTAGGAACAGTGTGTTCGCGTAGTTGCCGGTGAGGTAGTCATTTGGTGGGGTATCTGAGCTTGGGATTTTATTGGCAAGGTTTTGTCCTATAGTGGAGAAGAAATCATTGAGTCTGTTTGCTGTTTCTGTTGGTGGGAGTTGGGGTTCATCTGATTTTGCTAATTTTATTTCGCTATTTCGTGATATCTTTTTTGTTCCCAGAATTTCTGATAGGGTTTTCCAGGTCTTTTTTATATCACCTCATAAGTTGGATAATCTGTTCTCATAATACAATTTTTTTGCCCTTCTTATTAGGCTGGTTAGGATTGACGAGTAACGTTTTGTTTGGTCTCTGGTTATGTGACCCATTCTGTACTGTTTTTCATATTGGTGTTTTGTATTTATGGATTTGAGAATGCTGGGTGTTAGCCAGGGACTGTTCAGTCTCTTTGCTGTCATCTGTTTAGTTTTTTTAGGGCAGTGCTTGTTATAGAGGTATTGGTTTTTTTTTAGAAAATTATTAATACATTCGTCAATATCTGTATAGATTTCTAGCTCAGTATGCCAATCTATGTTTGCTATTGCTGTTGTGAAGTTATTAATGGCTGCCTCATTGTGAAGTCTGAAGGTGACTTTAGTAGTGTCTTGGGGTATTTTACCAAGAGTTGTTATGAGGAAAGTAGGGTAGTGGTCTGTGGTATTATCTGTAATTATGCCTGATTTTAAAGGGGATATGGTGTTGGTCCAGATGTGGTCAAGTAGGGAAACACTAGTCTCTGTAACTCTTGTAGGTTTTGTTACTGTTGGTAGTAACATACAGTTACTCATTGTGTTTGTGAATTCAGTAATGTGTGGGTCCTGGTCTTGCAGGAGATTTATATTGAAGTCACCTGAGAGTAGTAAGTGATCTTTGTTCATGCGTGCATCAGTTATCATACTTCCTAGATTTTGACTAAATCGGCTAATGTTTGACTGTGGAACTCTGTAGATGTTTATCAATGTGAGAGGTTTTTGTAGGTATTTGGATTTGAATTTAGCTATTATATATTCCCCATGTTCATCCCTTGTGTAAGTATTAGTGATACATTCTAGTTGGTCTGAGTAGTATATGGCTGTGCCACCCCCTTGTTGGTCTGGCCTACAGTTGTGTATGGCTGTGTAACCCGGAATGGCATAGACATCTGTACTATCAGGCTTTAGCCAGGTTTCAGTTAGTGTAATGATGGACATATTGGCATGTAAGGAATTTAGTAATGCTATGTACATTGCACCTTACTTTGGTCTCATAGGCAACATAAGTTATCTGAAAAAATAAAATAGTGAAAAAAGCAACAAACCTTCAAATACAAGTAAATCAAAGTTTACCGGTGAGCGGCAGTCACCGCTGTTGCCATACGGGGCTCATTTTCTGCAAACTTTACGCCTCCATATCTCCGTAAGTATTGATGGTAAATTTTTTTTGTTTATCCTATAATATTTAGAAAAAATTATTTTTTTTTTTTTTTTAAATTTGGCCGACCCTGAGAACGAGTTTCGGAGAGGGCCTGTCGACCCTCAAAGGGTTAAAGACAGTTATATTGTTGTTGGCTCTGAGAAGTACCTTTGTTTGTTCTGCTGTGTAATAATTACACTTGCTGTTTGATTCATTTAACCCTTTCAGGGTCCAAGGCCAAAATCTGAAGGGGTGCCCCTTCAGAATTAAAGATAATATTTTTGTGAAAGAAATAAAACAAAAAAGAAAATTTCTGATTAGTATTTACCAAGATACAGCAGTGGGAAGTTGACCCAAAATGACCGGGTGGTGGCAACATCAGCAATTTCCCCAAAATCACATTTTTTTATTTTACGTTTTTTTATACTTTTTTCTTGTCTTTTCTAATTTTTTTCTTTTTCTAGTAACATTTATGGCCTGTGAGACCAATATAATGTATATTGTGTAAATGTACACTCATTGTATTCAGCACAGTAACTGCACTAATTTATCATTATATTGCTTACAAAACTTGTTTACAAGTTTATTGTAAACAAAATGATGAAAATATTAGTGTGGTTATAGTGTTGAATACAACGGTACCATATAGTACCATATGGTACAATGGTGTCATAGGGTGCAATGGTACCATATGGTACAGTGGTACCTTATGGTACCATATGGTGCAATGGTACCTTATGGTACATTGTACCATATGGTACTACATGTCTGCCATCACAAATCCGGCAATCAGTTATTTGGTTCCTTCAGTTATTCGGCACTAATTTTGGCTAGCATAATTTCAAATTTCCAGGATCGCCACACCAACCTGCTGGTACTGTTTGGTGGCGCTACTTGCTGCACAAGTCATTCCAGTTTCTTTTTCCCCATTTATTGTTATAACCTGCTTACTTTTAGCCCTAGCCATGGTTCCAATGAATAAAAGAAATGCTTCTGATTATGTAAAGCACCTACACAGTACATTATCCATTAAAGATAAGGTGGCTTTGAAGCCACTGTCAGTTGCGATGAGCTCAGTCTCATGATGCAGGAGAATATGCTTTATTATTATGCTAATATCAACACTACAGCTTATTTGCCTATCACAATTGATCTAATATCACATAAGAAACAATATAAATAACATAAATCATGTTAAAAACTCCAGAATAAATAATATTTGGCATAATACCGAGCAGTTCGACGGAGGTATGAATACCATTCTCCCATCCCTGTCTTGGTGGCTTATATTAGAGAAAACTGAGTGTAGCACAGGGCTAACTGTGATATACACTCATGCTCCACCATAAACATGAAACAAAAAAGTTATTTTCTCTCTATAGATTATCACACACAGCAGCATGTGTAGAGAACCTAGGATAACCCCAAAAAAGTCAATGTGGCTTATTTTTAGTACCTGGCTTGGGTTAGCCATATATGATTTTTGGTAAATATTTGATTCCCAGCCAGGGTAGAAACATTAGGTGTGTTTCTTTACACCTGTTGTCTATGTTTACCCATCAGTAAATGGGTACCTGGGTGTTAGCCGACTAGTGTGGGTGTTATCCTGGGACACTGACCTAATTTTCTTGAAATACTCTGCATAACAAGCGACTTTCTATATAGTAGTGTGTCACTAATGTCAGCTAGGTCTGTATACCTTGTATATGTATGTGTAGTAAATAAAGATATTATTATTATTATTTTCTCAGTTGTTTGTTGGGTTATCTTATTCAAATTTGGGCAATGTATGATGGAAAGATACTTCTTCACGTACACCAATAATGAAAGAAATCAAACCATAAATAGCGGAGTTCACTTCTCAGCCATTAGCGGCCGCTTAGCGGTATATTTTTTTATGGTTGTTATGGTTATATTCTCATTTTTTGGTCTCATTTGATAGAATGAAAGAAATATTACAGAAATAGATATGATTTTGATTGCTTTCATGAAACTGCACTCACAGTAGCGGAACTGTTTTATTCTTTAGCGAAGCTCAAGAGTACACAAATGACATCACAGTCTAATACCTGTCCGCCTGCCAGTCCAAATTCCTGTACGGACTCAAGAATGGGTTGACATTACTTATAAAATTATTACAATAATGCAGCAGTCTGCATAACAGCAAATCTTCTATTTTTTTTGTGAATAAAACTTCCAAATGAAAAGCAAGAGTAATATAAGAGGGGCATGTAGCCATGACTAATGAACAGAGAAAGTGTTATTTTAGTGCCAGGAATGTCTGCATTGTTTATTCTGGATCCTATTTTGAAATTGGCATCTGTTGAAATTTGTGTGAAATCGGCCAAATTGCCAATTTCTGACCACTTTATTGGGTAGTTGAAATAAGTGAATCAGCGGTTTCTTGTACTCAGTTGTCAGACTAGAAGTAAATAAGTTTATTCAGGTATACGCAAATACAGTTACATAGATTATCATACATAGCAGCGTATGTATAGAGAACCTAGGATAACCCAGAAAAGTCAGACAAAGTGACTTATTTCCAATACCTGGCTTGGGCTTGCCATATATGATTTTTGGTAAATATTTTTTTTTTCTCGGTTTGTTGGGCTATCTCATTGAAACCTGGGCAATGTATGATGGAAAGATGCTTCTTAACGTACAACAAAAATAAAAAAGACGATGATAAATAAGGAAGTTGACTTCTCAGCCATTAGCCGCCTCTTTGCAGTATATTTTCGTATGGTTTGTATGGTTGTATTCTCATTTTTTTGGACTCATTTGAGAGAATGGAAGATATATTACAGAAATAGACATGATTTTGATTGCTTTCATGACAAAAAGTACCTTGAAATTGAGCTCAAAGTGGTAGAAATGTTTGATTTTTGCCGATGTTTAATGAACTGTGTAAGTCTGTAATTTGGCAAACTCAGTAATCCGGCACACTACAGGTCCCAATGATGCCGGATTTGTGATGGAGGACCTGTATATGGTACTGTTGTATTCAGCACAATAAACACATTAATATTTTCATCATTATTTTGTAGCGATGGTTGATTGGGTTTGGTATACAACCTGGCCAGCTCTGAGACACGCACTCCGCTTTCGTACTTAGCATTTATCTCTTTCTTCATTTCCATAGTAATTTTCACCCTCTTACCACAGGGTTGGCACTAGAAGCTTTCTTGGGGCTCATGGTGACTTATTTTGCAGTTACAAGCATTAAAAACACTGTGATAATATGAAATGTACCGAATGCAGGAGGAGGAGGAGGAGGAGGAGGAGGATGATGAGGAGGAGGAGGAGGAGGAAGAGGATGATGAGGAGGAGGAGGAGGATGATGATGAGGAGGAGGAGGAGGATGATGAGGATGATGAGGAGGAGGAGGAGGATGATGAGGATGATGATGATGAGGAGGAGGATGATGATGATGAGGAGGAGGATGATGAGGAGGAGGATGATGAGGATGATGAGGAGGAGGATGATGATGAGGATGATGATGAGGAGGATGATGATGAGGAGGATGATGATGAGGAGGAGGATAATGATGATGAGGATGATGATGATGAGGATGAGGAAGATGAGGAGGAGGATGATGAGGATGATGATGAGGATGATGAGAATGATGATGATGAGGATGATGATGAGGAGGATAATGAGGATGAGGATGATGATGAGGAGGATGGTGATGAGGATGAGGAGGATGATGAGGGTGAGGAGGAGGATGATGAGGATGAGGAGGAGGAGGATGATGAGGAGGAGGAGGATGATGATGATGATGAGGATGATGAGGAGGAGGAGGATGATGATGATGAGGAGGAGGATGATGATGATGATGATGATGAGGAGGAGGATGATGATGAGGATGAGGAGGAGGATGATGATGATGAGGAGGAGGATGATGAGGATGATGAGGATGAGGTTGATGAGGAGGAGGATGATGATGAGGATGATGATGAGGATGATGATGATGAGGATGGTGATGATGAGGATGATGAGGAGGAGGAGGATGATGATGAGGATGATGTTGATGAGGATGATGAGGAGGAGGAGGAGGATGATGATGATGATGATGATGAAGAGAAGGAGGAGGAGGAGAAGAAGAATACATAGGTAATAATAAGTTCCCTTGAAGCATGAAAAACAAAGTCCACCCCTGACAGTGACATGATAAGATGAGATAACATCTGATAAGACCTGACGTTTGATGAGCATACAAGAGGGTGGGGGAGGGTGCAGCTGATAAGAAAAGATTAGAGGTGACATTTGATGAGCATGGCCCTCGCTTTGTTTTCGCTGGTACACAAACATTTCTGTCTGTCTATTTGTATGTCTGTCAAGCTCCCTGTCTATCTGTTTATCCCTCTAGCTCTTTGTCTCAGAGAGAGCCACAAAACTGCGTCATCACCTTTACTCACATCTTCAAGCAGAGTATAGCACTTTGTCTGGATTTTTGGGGTTATCCTCTGTAATTTATAGTACGTATACTTGTATTTATGTGTACCTGTGAGACAGAGACAGACAAATACGTTGAAAGAGATACACAGAGACAGGTAGACAAAGGCAGAGACAGGCACATAGAGACAGATAGACAGAGATCGACAGACCCTAAACTTGGGGTTAACATCACTTTCCTCTTAAAAGAGGAGTGTTAATATGACATTATATCAATGAATCCTTGGTGTTTGCTGCACTATTTGCTCTAGCTGGCGCTCAATTTAACTGGCGCTCCCACAAGGTACTAAGTGCTCCCAGATTTTTTAATACTGCGTACACCAAGTGTTAAGACCCATTCTATGCTGACCAGGCGTCTCAGGCCAATTATGCCAAATTTGGAGGCAGGAAAATTAAAACGTATATATACGTTTGGGGCACTACATGTAATAACATATACAGTGGATGCCCAGCATATGATGGCATCGGTATATGTTAAATCCGGCATGCGATACATTTTAATGCAAAAATTTTGCCTCGCCACATGTTAAAAAAACCACCACACGTGATTTGTCCGGGACGCGTCCCACGTGTGTCCTCAGCTGCCCCGTGCGTGCCAGTGTTTACAAGCCAGCCAGTGTGGTTGCATCCACGCACACAATCGGTACATTTCATATTGCGTTTTTAGTGATTGTACCTGCAAAAGAAAGTCACCATGGGCCCCAAGAAAGCTTCTAGTGCCAACCGTGTGGTAAAAAAGGTGAAAATTACTATGGAAATGAAGAAAGAGATAATTGCTAAGTACGAAAGTGGAGTGCGTCTCTCGGAGCTGGCCAGGTTGTATACCAAACCCCAATCAACCATCGCTACTATTGTGGCCAACAAAACGGCAATCAAGGAAGCTATTCTTGCAAAAGGTGCAAGTTTGTTTTCAAAACAGAGATCGGAAGTACTCGAAGATGTTGAGAGACTGTTATTGGTGTGGATAAACGAAAAACAGATAGCAGGAGATACCATCTCTTAAGCGATCATATGTAAAAAGGGTGGGAAATACATATCGCACCACGGTCAGCTGTTGCTGCACCACAGTCAGCTGTTGCTGTACCAGTCAGCTGTTGCCGAACCATGGTTAGCTGCTGTTGCATTACGGTCAGCTGCTGCTGCACCACAGTCAGCTGCTGCTGCACCACAGTCAGCTGCTGCTACACCACTGTCATCAGTTGCTGCACCACAGTCAGCTGCTGCTGTACCAAGTCAGCTGTTGCTGCACCATGGCCAGCTGTTGCTGCACCACGGTCAGCTGGTCCTAGTGGCATTAAAAGAAGAAGAGAAGTAACCCCGGAAAAGGACATGCTACCTAAAGTCCTAGTGGAAGGGGATTCCCCTTCTAAACATTAACAACTTCCACACACTCCCGTCCTCCCATCCCATCAATCATCACCAGATCTTCAATAAAGGTAAGTGTCAGTTTGTTTGTATTAAAATTAGTATTTCATGTGGTAAAATTTTTTTTTTTCATACTTTGTGGTGTCTTGCACGGATTAATTTGATTTCCATTATTTCTTATGGGGAAAATTAATTCGCCTAATGATAATTTCAGCATACGATGAGCTCTCAGGAATGGATTAATATTGTATGCCGGGGGTTCACTGTATATACCTTTGGACCGTTTATGGGTTAATAAATTTGAGAAGTATTCTCCTGTTTGGTTTATGGCCCATGAATCTTCTCATTACTAAACATTAGTCATTGGCCATTGTGGCATGCAAAGAGTACATAACCTTTATTCAGCACATGTACACACCCTCATTTACAGGCTATCTCCCTCTAACCAGCGAACCAGGGGCTAAGGGTTGATGATGGGGCCCCATCGTTCAATCAGTACCCAGGTTCCAGCCAATGAGAAGATGGTTTTGACAATCGCAGAGGTGATGTGGGTACCACTCACCTGTCTGCACTTGTCATTCCCATTCTAGAGCTGGTTGATGCACGGTCTGCTCTCTAGTGGCTTCTGTTCTGCCTTGCTTACCGTGGAGTGCACTATTACCTATTGTTGTACATAGTGTATATAGTGTACATAGTTCTGTTCTAAATTGGTGAAGAATAATATAAGTCAAAAGTTTTTCTGCTGTGTTTATTTTGCTCCCTTTACACCCAGGATAACAGGCCTTTGGGACTCCTGGGTTGTAATAGCCATGCAGTAGTGACATAACTGGAGTTTACTCCCTCCCATCCCCCCTTCCATGGATTTCATGTGGGTGACACCAAAGATGCCGCCCCATGTAACACCAACCCTAGCAACGCCACACTGTATACATATGCTTGTACGTGCATGTGTAGTGTGATTCAAGTGTAAGTAGAAGTAGCAAGATGTACCTGACACCTTGCATGTTTAGGAGACAGAAAAAAGACACCAGCAATCCTAATCAGCTTAGTAGGCTGGTTGATAGTAACCACCCAGGGAGGTACTTCCATCTTGCCAGGTGAGCTTGAAACAGAATTATTATTATAATCATGGGGAGTGCCTGTAGGGGGGGGGAATGGAAGGTATTAAGGCTTAATTCAGAGAACTGGAGCACAAATCTAATTCCCTAGATCAAGAACCCCTCACCAGCATCAAGGAACCTCCCTTGGGGTTTCAAACAGAAACAAACCTGTAATTGTTCTACATGATGGTAGGATTGCTGGTGTCTTTTTTTCTGTCTCATAAACATGCAAATTTCAGGTACGTCTTGCTACTTCTACTTACACTTTGGTCACACTACACATGCATGTACCTGCATATATATACACACACCCATCTGGGTCTTCTTCTATTTTCTTAATAGTTCTTGTTCTTCTTTATTTCCTCTTAACTCCATGTGGAAATGGAACAGAATTCTTCTGTAAGCCATGTGTGTCATAAGTGGTGACAGAAATGCTGTTTAGCAAGGGGCTAGTAACCCCTTCTCCTGTATACATTACTAAATTTAAAAAGAAAAACTTACGTATTTCTTTTTAGGTCACCCTGCCTCAGTGGGATACGACCAGAATTGAAAAAAAAAATATAGGATCGAATATCATTTTGTGACACCTGCCTAACTAATGCCTCATTCATTGTTTGGATACTCATTCATCATGAAGTCACGGGCATCTACTTTCGCACTTAACGTTGATAGTTCATCCATTGTGAATTCTTTCGTGGGCGCAACATTTTCTTATTGATTTTCCTCTGCTTCTTCGTATAAATGTTGCTGATCCATATCTACATGTGTTTCATCATCAAGGTCATCGGAATACGAGTCAATGCATTGACTCTCATTTTCACAATCCAAAGCTTCTAATCTAGGATGATCTTTCCCAAGCTGCACAGTGTTTTCACAAACATTTTAAATATGGGATTCAGAACCAGCAAAATCATTGAAACAATGTGGTAAAAGATATTGCTAAACAGCTTTCATGTTGCTTGCAGTTACTTCAAGCCATGATTCTCTGGTTTTCAGTTACATTTCAAATATTGTAATCATTTTACAACTCATTTAAACTTACGTCATTTTCTCCCATTGTTACTTTCATGGCTTGTGCAAAGCTACATCTTAAATAATACTCCTTAACCCATTCAGGGTCCAGAGGCCAAATCTCAAAGGGTGCACCAGGGTCCAAGAATTTGTGAAAAAAAATTCTTTAAAGAATTAAAGATAATTTTCTGTAGGTAATAAAACAAACAAAAAAAACAACAACAGTTTTTTTCGATCAGTAGTAACCAAGATATAGAGGCATGAAGTTCACCCTCGATTACCTGGTGGCGGCAACATCTTTGACTTCCGTAAAGTCGCATTATTTTAGTTTTTTTTTGCTTTTTTCTTTTCTCATATTTTTATTTCCAGTAACTTTCGTGGCCTCTGAGACCAATATAATGTATAATGTATAATTGTACACTCATTGTATTCAACACAACTGCACAAATATGTTTATCATTATATTGCTTACAAAACTTGTTTACAAGTTAATTCATGAAATCGTAATGACACGATTGCAAACAAACCATATCACAGGCGGGATTTGAACCCACGGTCAGAGAGTCTCAAAACTCCAGACCATCGCATTAGCCACTGGGCCAGCTAGCTTCAATAAGATTCGTCCAACTAGGTATATTTCTACAACATAGGAAGGTTAGCATAGGCACCATTGGCTAACGCGACAGTCTTGAGTTTTGAGACTCTCTGACTGCGGGTTCAAGTCCCGCCCGTGGTATGGTTTGTTTGCAATCGTGTCATTATGATTTCATGAGTCATGTTGACGGCTTTGAGGGGACTTGAGCTAGAGTTCTTCATGGCCATGCTAGCGGGAGATTCGTCTGTAAAAACTTGCATTTGTGGACACAGTGGTGCCTATCCTAACCTTTCTATGATGTAGAAATATACCTAGTTGGAAGAATCTTATTAAAGCTAGCTGGCCTATTGGCTAATGCAACGGTCTGGAGTTTTGAGACTCTCTGACCGCGAGTTCAAATCCCGTCCGTGGTATGGTTTGTTTACAAATTTATTGTAAACAAAATAATGATGAAAATATTAGTGCGGTTATTGTGTTGAATACAACGGTACCATGTACAGTGGACCCTCGACCAACGATGGCATCGTCTAACATTAAATCCGACTAGCGATACATTTTAACGCAAAAATGTATGTGGAGTGTGTGTCTCCGAGTTGGCCAGGTTGTACACAAAATTCCAATCAACCATTGCTACTATTGTGGCCAAGAAAATGGCAATCAAGGAAGCTGTTCTTGCCAAAGGTGCAACTATGTTTTTGAAACTGAGATCACAAGTGATAGAAGATGTTGAGAGACTGTTATTGGTGTGGATAAACGAAAAACAGATAGCAGGAGATAGCATCTCTCAAGCAATCATATGTGAAAAGGCTAGGAAGTTGCACGAGGTTTTAATTAGAAAAATGCTTGCAGCTAGTGGTGATGTGAGTGAATTTAAGGCCAGCAAAGGTTGGTTTGAGAGAGTTAACCCCTTCAGGGTCCAAGGCCCAAATCTGAAGTGGTGCTCCAGTGTCCAAGAATTTTCAAAAAAAAAATTTGTTGTTTTTTCTTATGAAATGGTAGAGAATCTTTTTGTGAAGGTAATAAAACAAAAAGTACGAAATTTGATGGAAAATTGACGAAATGCTGCTCTCGCGAATTTTGATGTGTCAGCGATATTTACGAATCGGCGATTTTGCCGACTTTGACTCCCATTTTAGGCCAATTACATTATTCCAGTCAACCAAATTCTTAGCTATTTCACTAGTATTACTTCTATTCTATCGATTGAGCACAAGAAATCGCCAAGTCAACTGTTTCAACTACAAATTAAAGCGATCAGAAATTGTTAATTTGGCCAATTTAAAACAAAGTTCAAAATATTCCAATTTCAAAATAGGGTCCAGAATAAACAATGTAGGTATTCCTGGAACTAAACTAACATTTCCTCTGTTCATTAGTTATGTTTTGAGGCTTTACAAATAAATTCCATTTTGATTTTTTATTCACATAATGAATTTTTATTCACACCAAAAAATAGAAGATTTACTGTTATGCAATACTGTAATAATTGTATAAATATCATCACCATATTTGGGAATGCATATTAGACCCACCAGCTGGCGTGTATTAGACGTGCGAGGTCGTTTGTTTACTCTTGACTATCGGCAAAAATTTAACATTTCTGCTACTTTGAGCTCAGTTTCAAGCCATTTCCAGTGCTAAAACCAATCAAAATCATCTCTATTTCTGTAATATGTCTTCCATTCTATCAATTGAGACCAAGAAATCTCAAATACAACTGTAAAAACTTACGAAAAAACACTGCAAAATCGCTGTTTTAATCAAAAAATCATGATTTCAGTTTTGTTCTCTCATTATACACAGTGTGCTGCAGAATCTGTTTTATGTGGTACACACATACCACATAGATGTATTCTCTCATATCTAGGCCCAAATGTACCACTCACAGTTTATCAGAGTGAGCTGAGTTCATGACGTAGATCTACGGCTTGGACCCTGAACGTAAAGCCGTAGATCTACGGGACGGACCCTGAAAGGGTTAAGAATTGTAGTGGCATACATAATGTGATAAGGCATGGTGAAGCTGCCAGTTTGGACCAAAAAGCAGCTGAAAAATATGTGCAGGAATTCAAGGAGTACATAGTGAAGAATTGAAACCTGAACAAGTGTTTAATTGTGACACTGACAGTGTTGTGAAACACTTTAGGAATGTCATAAAGGAACAGGAGGTACAGGCCTCTATGGACAGATATGTTGTGCGACAGAGGTCCAGTGACTCTCAAGCTGGTCCTAGTGGCATTAAAAGAAGAAGGGAAGTAACCCCGGAAAAGGACTTGACACCTCAAGTCCTAATGGAAGGGGATTCCTCTTCTAAACACTAACACCATCCACAGTCTCCCATCCCATCAATCATCACCAGATCTTCAATAAAGGTAGGTATCATGTAATTGTACATGTCTTCTTCAGTTTGTGTGTATTAAAATTAATATTTCATGTGGTAAAAAAAAATTTTTTTCAATACTTTTGGGTGTCTTGCATGGGTTAATTTGATTTCCATTATTTCTTATGGGGAAAATTAACTCGAATAACAATAATTTCGATTAACGATGAGCTCTCAGGAATGGATTAATATTGTTTGTTGAGGGTTTACTGTAGTACCATATGTTACTGTTGTATTCAACACAATATCCACACTAATATTTTCATCATTATTTTGTTTACAGTAATTGTTTACAATAAAAAATATGCAAAAATGTTGTGTATTAGTAATGTTCTATTGTATATTTACATATGTACAGCCACTGGACATGTTCCTTGAGGTGGATGACGAAACGCTATGCCTTGGAAACTGCTGAGTCAAAGGCTTGCATCCCACATTCACTCAGTGTGGTACATTGTATCATATGGTACAGGGTACCATACAGTACAGGATACCATTTGGTGCAGTGTACCATATGGTGCATATTGTACAGGGTACCACATGGTGCAGGGTACCATATGGTACAGGGTACCATATAGTACAGGGTACCATATAGTGCAGGGTACCATATAGTACAGGGTACCATATAGTACAGGGTACCATGTGGTACAGGTTACCATACAGTACAGGGCACCATATGGTACAGATACAAGGATCCCTGTGGGAAAAAGTCACCCTGACTTTTTTGGATTATCCTAGGATTTTATACATATGCTGCTATGTATGATAATCTATACAACTGTATTTGTGTATACCTGAATAAACTTTTTCAAGTGCATATGGCTTCATAAGTAGGTTTATTTAGGTACACACAAATAAAGTTACATAGATTATCATATATTGCAACATATGTTTGGAGAACCTAGGATAACCCAAAAAAGTCTGACATTTATTTTCATTAGGGGTCCTGTACCATATGGTATAATGGTGCAATGTATAATGGTACAATGTACCATATGGTACCATTGTACCATATACCATTGTATGATATGGCACCATTATACCATATGGTACAATTCACAAGTAACCCGCACATAGAAGAGAGGAGTTTATGACGACGTTTCGGTCCAACTTGGACCATTTACAAAGTTATACTGTGACTTTGTAAATGGTCCAAGTCGGACTAAAAACATCGTCATAAGCTCCTATCTTCTATGTGCGGGTTACTTGTGTATCGTTCCAGTCACAGTATCGTGCCTTTTTTTATTTATATATGGTATAACTGTACCATTTGGTACCATTGTACCATATGATACAGTGTACCATATGGTTTAAAACCATAGAATTTCTCTTCAGATCCACTTCCATCAATCTTAGAACTATAAGTTGGGAAGAGGAGAGTCAGAATTCACCTGGGGAGTGAGAGCTTCCTTGCCGCCAGGCATGGTGAACAAAGCTAGTTTGGCGGCGTTCGCACAATGCCATGCGGGCATCTAGATTTTTTGTATAGTGCGCACACTAACCATGCAGACACATTCTCTTGGATGTAGGCCTACCAGCCTTCTCAAGCTAAATTTGAGGCCGCTAGAATTTTGGCGTAGTTCTGTGGCTTGAACCCACAACTCAAAGCCATAGAATTATGGCACAGACCCTGAAAAGGTTAAATATAGCAGTGACACCCTGATCCATTGGCTGCAACAATGGTGTGCTTGGTGACAGGAAAATTTTATTGACATTTTTATGTAAGTCAGAAAGAGTGGTAGAATAACCAGGTACAGTGGAACCCCGAGTTTTGAACGCATCGACTATCAAATGCTTTGAGTTTCGACCGCTTTTTTTGCACAAATTTTGTGCCGAGTATTGAATGTGCCCTATGTTTCAAACTGCGTGCCAGACCTGTCCGCCTGCCCGTGTCCCCCGTGCAGGCATCGTGAGCCAGTCTGGCATTGTTTTTGCTTGAGTGAACACTAATATACATGCTCATTTAAACATTTCACAATTTATTCGTTGTGTTTGGTGCTTGTTTATTAAGTGCGACTGTGAAATAAGCTATCATGGTGGTGATGGTGGATAGTTGTGGTTGTAGATGGTATTGGTGGATGGTGGTGGAGATGGTGGATGGTGTAATTTTCAGAGATTAAGGAGATTTGTGCAATGTGGAATAGGGTGCAGGCATTTGTTGAAAAATATCACCCTGAGCAAACTGAAACAAGCCATCTCTGCAACAAGTTCAATGACAGAACCATGTCCCATGTTAGGGAAATCTTAAAGAAAGAAAGTAACTGCAGATAAGGACTTGTTACCTAAAGTCTTTATGGAAGGAGATTGCCCTTCCAAACAATAAGTGCTCCTTCACTCCTCCTCCCTATCTTCTAGATGCCATCAACAATCTGCAATAAAGGTAAGTAAAATTGTTATTTTACATGTTTATTTAAATGCTTATTCATCTATTACTAATTGTACTATGTATGTTTGTTGTGTGTATGTAAAACTAAAATTAATCCCTATAAAATGTATTTTTTTGTTTATATTTTCGGGTGTCTAGAACGGATTAATTGAATTTACATTATTTCGTATGGGAAATATTACTTCAGTTTTTGTACAAATAGGCTTTGGGCAGACCTTCTGGAACGGATTAAAGACAAAAACCGGGGCTCCACTGTATATACATTACAAGACCACTTAAACAATCATCAGTCACAGACAATTTGATACCAAAACATCTTCTCTTGTTCCGTATATACTGCTTGAACACCAGTCTATCTTTGAACAAAATCAAAGACTCATCAATAACAGTGACTTATGGAGGGAGGATTTGTTCCTACTTTTCCATAGAGATAAAAGGAAATAAATGTAAACAAAAGCTTTTTAACCCTTTCGGGGTCAGCAGGCCCTCTACTAAACTTGTTCTCAGGGTTGGAAATTTTTCGAAAAAAAAAAATTATTTTCTCATATGAAATGATAGAGAATCTTTTCTCGATCATAATGACACCAAAAGTATGAAATTTGATGGAAAACTTACGGAATTCTGTTCTTGCGAAGTTGGAGGTCTCGACAATGTTTACGCTTCGGCGATTTCGCCTACTTTGAGCCCTATTTCCTGCCAATTCCAATGTACCAGTCGACAAAAATCATAGCTATTTTACTAGAACTCCATTTTTTCTATTGAATGAATACAAGAAACCACCCATTTACTGATTTCAACTATCCAATAAAGTGGTCAGAAATTAGCAATTTTGCCAATTTCACACAAATAGGGTCCAGAATAAACAAAACAGACATTCCTGGCACTAAAATAAAAAAATTTCTGTTCATTAGTCATGTCCCCAGGCCCTTCTTACATTCCTTTTGCTTTCCACTTTGAATTTTTATCTCACAAAAAAAAAAAATACAAGATTTACTGTTATGCAGACTACTGCATTAGTGTAGAAATGGTATAAATAATATCAGCGCACTTGTGAAAGAATATTAGACTCACCAGTTGACGTGTATTGGACGCGGGACATAATTTGTTTACTTTTGAACTTTGGGAAAACTCGAACGTTTCTGCTAGTTTTAGCTTAATTTCAAGGTACTTTTCATTGTGTAACCCATCAAAATCATCTCAATTTCTGTAATATGTCTTCCATTCTATAAAATGAGACCAGGAAAACTAGAATGCAACCATAAATAGCACACAAAAATACACTGCAAAGTCGATGTTTTAAAGCAAAAACAGTCGGAGATTTTTTTCTCATTATACATTGTGTGCTGCAGGATTTTTTTTATGCTGTGCACACTGACCACATAGACCCATTCTTTCATATGTAGACCTACCAA
Organism: Cherax quadricarinatus; assembly: GCF_038502225.1. NCBI lineage: Eukaryota > Metazoa > Arthropoda > Malacostraca > Decapoda > Parastacidae > Cherax > Cherax quadricarinatus. The sequence continues at coordinate 6,833,968 of NC_091327.1, forward strand.
CTTTCTCTTGCAAGATTTGAAGGCGCTAGAATTTATGCATACTAGTACGGCACCAACCCTGGCATGCAAGCTGTACTAGTACGGCACCAACCCTGAAAGGGTTAAGAAAATAGAAGTAAACTCAGATGGGTGTTTAATACTGTCTATACATATACATGCATATGTAATGTGTCCTTAGTGTGAGTAAAAGTAACAAGATGTACCTGTTATCTTGCATGTTTATGAGACAGAAAGAAAATACACCAATAATCCTACTATTCTGTAAAACAATTACAGGTTTCCATTTCATACACATTTGGCAGGATGGTTATACCATTCTGGGTGGTTGCTTTCTACCAAGCTACTCCAAACATATTGAAACTTCCCAAATTTATGCTAAAGGAGAATCTAATAAAGATAAGTGGGGGAAAAAAAACTGGTTTAACCCTTTTAGGGTCCAGAGGCCAGATTTCAAAGTGCACACCAGAGTTAAAGAATTTTCAAAAAATAATTTTGTATTTTTGTTTATGATGTGGTAGAGAATCTCTTTCTGAAGGTAATAAAACAAAGAGTATGAAACTTGATGGAAAATTTACGAAATTATGCTCTTGCGAATTTTGATGTGTCAGCGATATTTATGCATCGGCGATTCTGCCGACTTTGATTCCCATTTTAGGCCTATTATATTTTTCCAGTCGACCAAATTCTTAGCGATTTCACTAGTATTACTTCTATTCTATCAATTGAGCACAAGAAATCGCCAAGTCAACTGTTTCAACTACAAAATAAAGTGATCAGAAATTGGTAAATTGGCCAATTTAACGCAAAGTTCAAAATATTCCAGTTTCAAAATAGGGTCCAGAATAAACAATGCAGGCATTCCTGGCACTAAACTAACATTTCCTCTGTTCGTTAATTATGTTTTCAGGCTTTACAATGAATTCCATTTTGATTTTTTATTCACATAATGAATTTTTATTCAAACCAAAAAATAGAAGATTTACTGTTATGCAATACTGTAATAATTATATAAATAATATCACCACATTTGTGAACGTATATTAGACCCACCAGCTGGAGTGTATTAGACGTGTGGGATCATTTGTTTACGCTTGAACATTGGCAAAAATTGAACATTTCTGCTATTTTGAGCTCAGTTTCAACCCATTTCCATTACTAAAACCAATCAAAATCATCTCTCTTTTTGTAATATATCTTCCATTCTATCAAATGAGACCAAGAAATTGCAATTTTTTTTTTTTTTTTTTATTATCACACTGGCCGATTCCCACCAAGGCAGGGTGGCCCGAAAAAGAAAAACTTTCACCATCATTCACTCCATCACTGTCTTGCCAGAAGGGTGCTTTACACTACAGTTTTTAAACTGCAACATTAACACCCCTCCTTCAGAGTGCAGGCACTGTACTTCCCATCTCCAGGACTCAAGTCCGGCCTGCCGGTTTCCCTGAATCCCTTCATAAATGTTACTTTGCTCACACTCCAACAGCACGTCAAGTATTAAAAACCATTTGTCTCCATTCACTCCTATCAAACACGCTCACGCATGCCTGCTGGAAGTCCAAGCCCCTCGCACACAAAACCTCCTTTACACCCTCCCTCCAACCTTTCCTAGGCCGACCCCTACCCCGCCTTCCTTCCACTACAGACTGATACACTCTTGAAGTCATTCTGTTTCGCTCCATTCTCTCTACATGTCCGAACCACCTCAACAACCCTTCCTCAGCCCTCTGGACAACAGTTTTGGTAATCCCGCACCTACTCCTAACTTCCAAACTACGAATTCTCTGCATTATATTCACACCACACATTGCCCTCAGACATGACATCTCTACTGCCTCCAGCCTTCTCCTCGCTGCAACATTCATCACCCACGCTTCACACTCATATAAGAGCGTTGGTAAAACTATACTCTCATACATTCCCCTCTTTGCCTCCAAGGACAAAGTTCTTTGTCTCCACAGACTCCTAAGTGCACCACTCACTCTTTTTCCCTCATCAATTCTATGATTCACCTCATCTTTCATAGACCCATCCGCTGACACGTCCACTCCCAAATATCTGAATACGTTCACCTCCTCCATACTCTCTCCCTCCAATCTGATATTCAATCTTTCATCACCTAATCTTTTTGTTATCCTCATAACCTTACTCTTTCCTGTATTCACCTTTAATTTTCTTCTTTTGCACACTCTACCAAATTCATCCACCAATCTCTGCAACTTCTCTTCAGAATCTCCCAAGAGTACAGTGTCATCAGCAAAGAGCAGCTGTGACAACTCCCACTTTGTGTGTGATTCTTTATCTTTTAACTCCATGCCTCTTGCCAAGACCCTCGCATTTACTTCTCTTACAACCCCATCTATAAATATATTAAACAACCACGGTGACATCACACATCCTTGTCTAAGGCCTACTTTTACTGGGAAAAAATTTCCCTCTTTCCTACATACTCTAACTTGAGCCTCACTATCCTCGTAAAAACTCTTCACTGCTTTCAGTAACCTACCTCCTACACCATACACTTGCAACATCTGCCACATTGCCCCCCTATCCACCCTGTCATACGCCTTTTCCAAATCCATAAATGCCACAAAGACCTCTTTAGCCTTATCTAAATACTGTTCACTTATATGTTTCACTGTAAATACCTGGTCCACACACCCCCTACCTTTCCTAAAGCCTCCTTGTTCATATGCTATCCTATTCTCCGTCTTACTCTTAATTCTTTCAATTATAACTCTACCATACACTTTACCAGGTATACTCAACAGACTTATCCCCCTATAATTTTTGCACTCTCTTTTATCCCCTTTGCCTTTATACAAAGGAACTATGCATGCTCTCTGCCAATCCCTAGGTACCTTACCCTCTTCTATACATTTATTAAATAATTGCACCAACCACTCCAAAACTATATCCCCACCTGCTTTTAACATTTCTATCTTTATCCCATCAATCCCGGCTGCCTTACCCCCTTTCATTTTACCTACTGCCTCACGAACTTCCCCCACACTCACACCTGGCTCTTCCTCACTCCTACTAGATGTTATTCCTCCTTGCCCTATACACAAAATCACAGCTTCCCTATCTTCATCAACATTTAACAATTCCTCAAAATATTCCCTCCATCTTCCCAATACCTCTAACTCTCCATTTAATAACTCTCCTCTCCTATTTTTAACTGACAAATCCATTTGTTCTCTAGGCTTTCTTAACTTGTTAATCTCACTCCAAAACTTTTTCTTATTTTCAACAAAATTTGTTGATAACATCTCACCCACTCTCTCATTTACTCTCTTTTTACATTGCTTCACCACTCTCTTAACCTCTCTCTTTTTCTCCATATACTCTTCCCTCCTTGCATCACTTCTACTTTGTAAAAACTTCTCATATGCTAACTTTTTCTCCCTTACTACTCTCTTTACGTCATCATTTCACCAATCGCTCCTCTTCCCTCCTGCACCCACTTTCCTGTAACCACAAACTTCTGCTGAACACTCTAACACTACATTTTTAAACCTACCCCATACCTCTTCGACCCCATTGCCTATGCTCTCATTAGCCCATCTATCCTCCAATAGCTGTTTATATCTTACCCTAACTGCCTCCTCTTTTAGTTTATAAACCTTCACCTCTCTCTTCCCTGATGCTTCTATTCTCCTTGTATCCCATCTACCTTTTACTCTCAGTGTAGCTACAACTAGAAAGTGATCTGATATATCTGTGGCCCCTCTATAAACATGTACATCCTGAAGTCTACTCAACAGTCTTTTATCTACCAATACATAATCCAACAAACTACTGTCATTTCGCCCTACATCATATCTTGTATACTTATTTATCCTCTTTTTCTTAAAATATGTATTACCTATAGCTAAACCCCTTTCTATACAAAGTTCAATCAAAGGGCTCCCATTATCATTTACACCTGGCACCCCAAACTTACCTACCACACCCTCTCTAAAAATTTCTCCTATTTTAGCATTCAGGTCTCCTACCACAATTACTCTCTCACTTGGTTCAAAGGCTCCTATACATTCACTTAACATCTCCCAAAATCTCTCTCTCTCCTCTGCATTCCTCTCTTCTCCAGGTGCATACACGCTTATTATGACCCACTTCTCCCATCCAACCTTTACTTTAATCCACATAATTCTTGAATTTACACATTCATATTCTCTTTTCTCCTTCCATAACTGATCATTTAACATTACTGCTACCCCTTCCTTTGCTCTAACTCTCTCAGATACTCCAGATTTAATCCCATTTATTTCCCCCCACTGAAACTCTCCTACCCCTTTTAGCTTTGTTTTGCTTAGGGCCAGGACATCCAACTTCTTTTCATTCATAACATCAGCAATCATCTGTTTCTTGTCATCCGCACTACATCCACACACATTTAAGCATCCCAGTTTTATAAAGTTTTTCTTCTTCTCTTTTTTAGTAAATGTCTACAGGAGAAGGGGTTACTAGCCCATTGCTCCTGGCATTTTAGTCGCCTCATACGACACGCATGGCTTACGGAGGAAAGATTCTTTTCCACTTCCCCATGGACAATAGAAGAAATAAAGAAGAACAAGAGCTATTTAGAAAAAGGAGAAAAACCTAGATGTATGTATATATATATGCATGTGCGTGTCTGTGAAGTGTGACCAAAGTGTAAGTAGGAGTAGCAAGATATCCCTGTTATCTAGCGTGTTTATGAGACAGAAAAAGAAACCAGCAATCCTACCATCATGCAAAACAGTTACAGGTTTTTGTTTCACAGTCATTTGGCAGGACGGTAGTACTTCCCTGGGTGGTTGCTGTCTACCAACCTACTACTGGAAAGTAGCTGTTTTAGTTGAAAATTACGATCTCAGTTTTTTTTCTCTCATTATGCACTGTGTGCTGCAGGATTTGTTTTATGTGGTGCACACATACCACATAGAGGTATTCTCTCATGTATAGGCCCAAATTTACCACTCACAGCTTATCAGAATGAGCTGAGCTCATGGCCTAGATCTACGGTTTGGACCCTCAGCATAAAGCCATAGATCTGCGACATGGACCCTCAAAGGGTTAACAGAGGTGTATAAAACAGCTTCTACTTTGTTGGGGATTTATAGAGCTAAACTTCACTGCTTATTTCATGTTGATCCTTGCTTCCCAGTGAGGCATCATCAGCTGGACCCTTCAACATGTCACCACATTGACACAGTAGTGATGGTGACACAGTGATGGTGCAGTGAGCTAGAATATCAGCACAACATAGTGATGGTGCAGTGAGCTAGAATATCAGCACAACACAGTGATGGTGCAGTGAGCTAGAATATCAGCACAACACAGTGATGGTGCAGTGAACTAGAATATCAGCACAACACAGTGATGGTGCAGTGAACTAGAATATCAGCACAACATAATGGTCTACCAGTCACTTCACCACTTGTGGCTTAGATAAAAGATTGAGAATGCTTACAGTGGGAACTCCCAAATTTTGTGCATTAAATTATTTTTAAAATTTATTTTGAATAATAGCAATTGTTTTGGGACACTGATTTTTGTTTGCACTTTTTCAGTAGTGTTTTAAGATATTATTGCAAATCATTTGTGCTATAATCAAGGGTTTACAATACAATATTGATCTGCTATTGTAACTAGTGTATCTCTGAAATCAAGTTATCATCATCATGTTATCATTATTATTAGCTAGCATAATTTTTGTAACTAATATTTTGCTGTAAAACAATTTGGACTTTCTAATATTTGTATGTATTTGTACTTGTATGATGTGATGTAAGTGACGAAGTTTCTTTACTGCAGGTACAATATTGTAGAGAAAGTGTTGGGTCCACTCTTGCAGCAGACCAGTTTGCCACCGACTATTTCATTTCTTGTGGAAGTAATCAGCTCAGTGATGGCAGGAGCATCATTACCACTCCCAGGAAGAAGTGACGAGCAACACAAGGTCTTGGTCACAAAGATCGCAAGCTTTACAATCCTTCAAGTGAGTTAACGTACAAGCATTTCTGTGGGTTTCCTAACAACAAATTGAAATTTTCAGACTACTGTGAATAAAAGAATATAATCTAGGCTGGTACTCAGGATCCAGGTTGTGAAAGTCTTGCAGGTTAACTCTGCAAGTTCTGCTGGTGCATATAAGCACTTGGTTACCCAAGGTGGCACTATGTGTTTCATAAGAATTTCAGGTTCAGTATGTTTTTTGACCTTAGTGTGATAACATGAACTTACATCATACTGGGTCATTAGCTTAAATCCTCATTATTTCTAGTTAATATTGCATGGCCCCACTTACATGACAGGTTAGGTTCCAGGCTACCGCCGTAAAGTGGAACACCCTTTTTTTTCCATTTAAAAATGCATGGGAATACTAGATAACAAGTTTACACTCACATATATTAAGTTAGCAATAGAACTAGGGCATTAAAACAACAAAAAGGTAAAGTACACATATAGTACACTCATTGCTTACCTTAAAATATTTGTAGTCTTAATCTAGGGTGAGATGAATAGTATTTGTTGTAAGAAATCAAGTGTGGTATGTATGGTAGCCACCCAGGCTACTGTACCAGGCCAACCCACCCACATGTAATATTCTATGACAATTATGCATCCCAGAGCAATAAAATGCATATATAGTTCACTCATTACTTACCTTAAAATATTTGTAGTTTTAACCCTTTGACTGTCGAAAGGCCCAATCCTGAAGTGTCTCCTGGTGTCACAAAATATTCGAAAAAAAAAAAATTTTCTTATGAAAATGTTAAGATTATTTTTCTGATTGTTTTAGTCGAAAAAAAAAAAAATTTTCCCATCAGTACTTACTGAGATATAGAGCATTGAAGTTTGCTGAAATTGATCTGCGAACGGCAACAGCAGCGACTGCCGCTCACCCGGTAAACTTTGATTTACTTGTATTCGATGGTGTCTTTTTTTTTCACTATTTTATTTTATCACATAACTTTTGTGGCCTGTGAGACCAAATTATTGTGCAGTGTTCAAATATACACTTGTTGAATGTAACACAATTATAGCAAAAACACTCGTATCATTATAATGTTGCTAAAACTTATTTACACAAACAAACAATGTAAACAATTGTTTATTACAATTGTTCTATAATATATATACATATGTACAATCACTGGACACTTTTCTAGAAGTGCTGCAGCTTGTGGAATTCTTTGAAACATGGGTATAAGCACAATGGTGTCTTACACTCCTCACACATAAAACGAGTGTCTCTGCGTTTTTGTGGGCGTTTTGTGGTATGTCCACAGACAAAACACCTCTTCTGAGCATTTTTCTTGGCAGTAGTAGCAGGCAGTGGTATGGGGTAGTGATCACCAGGCCTCAGACGAGAGGACATGTGTTGATAATTTCGTGGGCGCTGGTCTATTGCAGGTGTTGTTCCTTGGTACTTGAATATTATTTGTCTGATGACTGACAAACAAAATTCACCATATTTGGGTTTTTGTTGGTCTTCAACTTATACATATTATAAGCATTCAGCATGGAAATGTCAAGAAGATGGAAAAACAGTTTTATGTACCACTTATAACTCTTGCAAACACAGTCAGCAAACCCAATCTCCATGTCACATTTGTCCACTAAGCGCATATTGAGGTTGTAATCCATCACAGCTGCAGGTTTTACAATGGGTTCATTGGTCTCTCTATTCTGCTTGCCAATGTCTACCATTTCGTGTCGGTGAACTGATGTCAGCAGTGTGATTTCACGTTTGTCATGCCACCGAAATGCCATGATGTCATTGGCAGCAAACACCTGCACTTCACCTTTACGACTGCCAGCATCGAATCTAGGCATATGTTTATGATTTCCATGCACTGTGCCCCACACATTTGTCATGTTCACTCGCAAGAAATCACTGAGTAAAGGGCTTGTGTACCAGTTGTCAGTATATAAAATATGCCACTTACCAAGATATTGTTCCATCATTGTTCTAACCACATCACCAGAGATACCCAGTAACTCTGGTATCTTCCAATGTTTTACCACCAGTGTACACAGTTATATCCAAAACCAGACCAGTTTTGCACTCACACAGAACAAATAACTTTATGCCAAAGCGTTTCCTCTTGCTTGGTATCCTGTTTGAATGAGAGTCTTCCTTAGAACAAAATCAAAGACTCATCAATAACAAGCTTCCTAAAGGGATAAAAATACATACAGCACTTTTGTTTCAGGTACATAAACACACGTCTGATCTTATATAACCTGTCACTTCTGTCAGGCCTTGTTTTGTCTGAAAATACGTAACAGTAACACAAATCTATTCACTGGTATAATGTCACTGAAAGCAGGGGTTGAAATCAGGCGGTCTGTCGCGCTGTATGTGTTGACACTATGCTTATACACATGTGGCATAAGCATTATTGTGGCAAAGAACAGATACATCTCTGCCACAGTTGTGTCCTTCCACTGGTGTAGGCGTGATCTTGGTGACAGAATAGTGTTTGCCATGGTGTACTCATATTATGTATTGCTTTCCCTGACAATTATGTCCATCAGGGGTTCATCAAAGAATAACTGAAAGCATTCCAGTTCAGTGGGATTGTTCCCAAGTGTACATGATGGCCGTATTCCACTTTGTCCTCCATCAAAGTCATGGGGATTGGGAACAAACTTGTCATCTTGCTGCCAATCCCAGATGCGATCAGCTGGTGGGTTCTGGATATTGTAATGTGGTTGTGGTTGTTGTGGGAGTGTGGGATCAGGTGAGGCTGGATGTAGTTGTGCAGAGTCAGCAGCGCGGGTAGTAGCGTGGCCCACTGCTGGTGTCACACGACTCATGCCACCATCACTATCACCACCACCGCCTGCTGCCTCACTTGCATCATTGATACCCATCGTAACAATATCGTCATCTTCACTATCAGGACGTGGTGTAGGGCCACGGGATGTGCTCTGAGACTCCTTCCTCTTGGAAGAGCATATGGCACACTACCAGACCGCATGCGATGTCGTATATACTGCCACTTCACTGGGGAATATTCACCCTCACTGTCACAACTAGAACTGCTTTCAATACCCTTGAAATCACTATCACTATCACTTGCACTGCTCACATCTGAGTCTTGTACACGGGCAAATAGTTTCCTCTTTCGTCCTGGTACAGGTGAACATGAACGAGCCAGCCCAGCACCAGAGGTGGAAGGTTCTGGGTCATCTGGGTATTCATCACTAATTATGTTATCCTGGGCACTTTTTTCGGTCACACCCGCTTCAGAACCAGGGAATTCACTTTCACTGACACTTTCATCACTGTTTGAGCTATCACTTGAAAACAAAAGACCTCCAATCCACCGAGGAGTGAGGAACTTCTTACCGCGAGGCATGGTGAAAATGGACTACCAAGATGGCGTTCCCACAATGCACCGCTGAGTCCCAGATTTTTTTCACAGGGTGCACACCAACCACTGAGACCCATTCTCTCTCATGTAGGCCTACCAGCCCTCTTCCGCTTAATTTGAAGCCGCTAGAATTTATGCGTATGGATACGTCAAACATGGTATCTCCCATGACGTATATATACGACCGCGACAGTCAAGGGGTTAATGTAGGGTCAGAGGTGAGTAAACGAGATAAAACGAATAAATGAGAGAGAGAGAGAGAATGAGTACAGTGGACCCCCGCATAACGATCAGCTCCCAACTCGACCAATTATGTAAGTGTATTTTTGTAAGTGCTTTTGTAGGTGTATTTTTGGGGGTCTGAAACGGACTAATCTAATTCACAATATCTCTTATGGGAACAAATTCGGTCTATAACAGCACCCAAACAGACTTCTGGATTGAAATAATATCGTTATCCGGGGGTCCACTGTACAAGAGAGAGGACACTCGCGGAGTTATGTAAACAAACCAGGCATACGTGAGTTTCGTAAACAAACCAGGCGAACACGTCTGGTTTATGTACAAGATACATCGTGTACAAGTTGTCTCTACAGGAGGAACACTTCCTTTCTCATGTAACACTATATTTAGAAGAAATGACGCTCCGAGTGAAGGCATACGAAAGGAATAATTTTCTACAGTTAAGCCCAGTAACACATTTTCTATGTGGTATGTGTGCACCACATAAAACAAATACTACTGCAACACACAGTGCATAATGAGAGAAAAAACTGAGACCGTAATTTTCGATTAAAACAGCAACTATGCAGTGTTTTCCCGTATGTTTTTTATAGTTGTACAGTGGACCCCCGGTTAACGATATTTTTTCACTCCAGAAGTATGTTCAGGTGCCAGTACTGACCGAATTTGTTCCCATAAGGAATATTGTGAAGTAGATTAGTCCATTTCAGACCCCCAAACATACACGTACAAACGCACTTACATAAATACACTTACATAATTGGTCGCATTCGGAGGTGATCGTTATGCGGGGGTCCACTGTATTTGCGATTTCGTGGTAGAATCGAAGATATATTACAGAAATGGAGAAGATTTTGATTGATTTTAGTAATGGAAATCGCTTGAAACTGAGCTCAAAGAAGCAGAAATGTTCAATTTTTGCCGATGTTCAAGAGAAAACAGATGACCTAACACGTCTAATACACGCCAGCTGGAGGGTCTAATATACATTCACAAATGTGGTGATATTATTTATACAATTATTACAATATTGCATGACAATAAATCTTCTATTTTTTGGTTTGAATAAAAATTCATTATGTGAATAAAAATTCAAAATGGAATTCATTTGTAAAGCCTGAAAACATAACTAATGAACAGAGGAATTGTTAGTTTAGTACCAGGAATGCCTGCATTGTTTATTCTGGACCTTATTTTGAAATTAGAATACAGTGGACCCTCAGCTAACGATATTAATCCATTCCTGAAAGCTCATCGTTAGCTGAAATTATCATTAACTGAATTAATTTTCCCCATAAGAAATAATGGAAATCAAATTAATCTGTGCAAGACACCACAGAGTATGAAAAAAAAATTTTTTTGCCACATAAAATATTAATTTTAATACACACAAACTGACACTTACCTTCATTAAAGATCTGGTGATGATTGATGGGATGGGAGGAGGGGAGAGTATGGAAGTTGTTAATGTTTAGAAGGGGAATCCCCTTCCATTATGACTTTAGGTAGCATGTCCTTTTCCGGGGTTACTTCCCTTCTTCTTTTGATGCCACTAGGACCAGCTGACCATGTTGCAGCAACAGCTGACCGTGGTGCAGCAACAGCTGACCGTGGTGCAGCAACAGCTGACTTTGGTGCAGCAGCAGCTGACCGTGGTGCAGCAACAGATGACGGTGGTGTAGCAGCAGCTGACTGTGGTGCAGCAGCAGCTGACTGTAGTGCAGCAGCAGCTGACCGTGGTGCAGCAACAGCTGACCGTGGTGTAGCAGCAGCTGACTGTGGTGCAGCAGCAGCAGCAGCTGACTGTGGTGCAGCAGCAGCAGCTGACTGTGGTGCAGCAGCAGCAGCAGCTGACTGTGGTGCAGCAGCAGCAGCTGACTGTGGTGCAGCAGCAGCTGACTGTGGTGCAGCAGCAGCTGACCGTGGTGCAGCAACAGATGACTGTGGTGCAGCAGCAGCCGACTGTGGTGCAGCAGCAGCTGACCGTGGTGCAACAGCAGCTTACCGTGGTTCAGCAACAGCTGACTGGTGCAGCAGGCCTGCTGCAGTGCTCCTCTTTTCTTATGTTCTTATTACACACGCTTAGGCACTGCTGTCTTGGTTTAAGGTTGCTGATTACCATAACCCCCAAATCCTTGTCGCATTCTATACGGCTAAGTTCAACATTATTAAACTGGTAGGTGCTAGGGTTATGGACATTTCCAAGCTTTAGAACTTTACACTGATCTACATTGAACTGCATCTGCCACTTTTCTGACCACGAATTGAGTTTGTCTAAATCCTCCTGAAGTTGTGAGACATCAACGTCTGAATCAATTATCCTACCTATCTTCGTGTCATTCTTACTCTATATTGACACAGGTTATGGAGCATACTGATATAAAAATTAGGTAAGTGCAGTGATTAATTTAATTTATAATAGTGAGGTAGTATAAAACATTTAACAATTAATAAATTTAGTAATGGGAATGGTTTTGTCTTGCATGATGCACAGTTTCTATTAATGCTCCTATTTTGGAGTATCTCAGGCAAACTTAGGAATTTTATGTTTACAGTCATTTGGGTGAGTGTAAGTGTAGATTAGGGGTAATTACAGATAACAAGAGTAAGTCTATTTTGTTTTGGATGTATTCACGATACAAAAAGAGAAAAGGTGATTTTCACAATATTAGCTGATGATAGGGTGTGTTAGGGAGATAGGATGTTCTTTAACAGTAGTTTTGAAAATGATGGTTGAGTCTGCAGTTTTAGAGTTTTCAGGCAGGGAGTTCCAGATTTTAGGCCCTTTTATGTACATTGAATTTTTGGAGAGATTTAGCTGGACATGAGGAATGTCATAGAAATTTTTGTGTCTGGTGTTGTGTCTTTGGGTCCTGTTGCAACTATCAAGAAAGTGTTTTAGTCCAGGGGTAATATTAGATTTTATGGTTCTGTAAATGTAGGTTGCACAGTAGTAGGTGTGAATGTTTGTAGAGTGAGTAAGTTTAGGTCTTTTTAGAGTGGGGGGGTGTTGCCTAGTAATGAATTGCATGATAATTCTTACTGTAGCTTTTTGTTGGGTTATTATTGGCGTTAGGTGAGTTGCTGCTATTGATTCCCAGGCACAAATAGCATAGGTGAGGTAGGGATATATGAGTGAATAATATAGTGTGTGTAGGGCTGATAGTAACACGTCTTGGAGAGGATCCCAACTGTTTTGGATACTGTTTTTGCTATGTGTTGGATATGGATGTTAAATTTCAGGTTGCTGTCAAGGTGCAGACCCAGGAATTTGCTCTCATTATGACTAGCTGGTGGCCTTTGCAGCACATGCCAACGGTTCCCGCCTTGGCCGGTTCCCCTGCCCCGGCAGTGCCTAGGCACCACCAGGGGGGCCCGGGCAATGCCAGCAGCCTTTGCAGCGCGCACCGACGGCTCCCACCTGGTCGGTTCTTGGCCCTGGCAGCACCTTGGTGTCATCAGGGGCCCGGGCAGATGCCAACGGCCTTTACAGCGCATGCCAGTGGCTCATACCCTGGCTGGTTTCTTGGCAGCACCTAGGCTCCACCGGTGGTCCCAGTCGGATTCCTGCAACCTTTGCAGCAGAGGCCGATGGCTCCTGCCCCAGCAGCGCCTAGGCCCCACTAGGGGGCCCGGGCAGATGCCAGCATCCTTTGCGTGTCAACAGCTCTCACCCCGGCTGGTTCCCCGGCCCCGGCAGCTCCTTGCTGCCACTGAGGGGACCGGGCTGATGCCAGCGGCCTTTGCAGCTCACACCAATGGCTCCTGCACCAGCCGGTTCCCCGGCTTTGGCAGCACCTAGGTGTCATCAGGTAGCCCAGGCGAATGCTTGTGGCCTTTGCAGTGTGCGCCGATGGCTCTCTCTCAGGCTGGTTCCCCAGCCTCAGCAGCGCTTAGGTGCCACCAGGGGGCCTGGGTGGATGCCGGCAGCCTTTGCAGTGCACTCCAATGGCTCCCGCCCCAGCAGGTTTCCTGGTCCAGGAAGTGCCTTGGCGCTATTGGGGGCCCCAGGTGGATGCCAGGGGCCTTTGCAGCACACGCTGCTGGCTCCTGCCCTGGCCGGTCCCTGGCCCCGACAGTGCATATGTGCTATTGGGGGGCCCAGGCAGATGCCAGGGGCCTTTGCAGCATGCACTGTCGGCTCCCACCCCAACCGGTTCCCGGCCCCGGTAACACTTAGGTGCTACTGGGAGTCCCGGGCGGATGCCGGCAGATGTGGCTACACCCTTCTGTAACACCATAGCCCATCACTCCTGTCATGTCATAAATTTTTCCTAAACTGTATGTGAAAAAGTAATCAGACATTGGTGGTCATTTTGAACTTTAAATGTTAAGTTTACTGCACTGTCATAAATCTTGAATAAATGTACACTGCTTATAAAAAATATAATACTAAAGGTATTTATTTTATTGTGTTTCAGATAATGTATTCCAAGCTTCCTCGTGAAAGAATCTTTGCTCCGGGATCAGAAGTGAACTCTGCTTATCGACCCACTGATCAGTCAGGAAAGGAATTGACAAAGGAAGTATTCCGCTGTGCTTCCAAGGTTGCCAAAGGCGAACTACGACACGATCAGACTCATGCAGAATTCCGAAGACTTTGTGCATGTGCAGCGTATAATACTCTAATTGCTGCTCTTGCTTGTGTTCAAAATGACCTGAAATTCTACACTGGCTTTCTCTTTTCATCAAACCCTACTAAAGGAGAGGCTATTTGGGAATGCCTTGTTGATTGTGATAAGACTCACGAATTTGATGTCGAGGTGAATTTTAATCCTGACAGCAGGAAGCGATTTGTCGCTGTGAGACGTAAACTGAGAGAAGCTGCTCAAGAGGAAGGTGTGGAGGCTGGAACTGTGCAGTATATTGCTTCTCATTATCTTCATGACAGCAGCCTTCGAGAAGATCTCTCTCAGTTTGATTTCAGTAATTCTGTTGTTCTTGCAATGTCTCAGAAGGAAGATAGTAAAGACAAGTAAGTATTAATTCTTGCAAAAATGTATAAAAATATCTGAATAAAATTGGTTTGTTTTGTTAATGTAAACTATTTAATATTACAATTTTTATTTATTTGTATTTTTTTTAACTCACTGGCCATCTCCCACCAAAGCAGGGTGACTCAAAAGAAGAAACACTTTCACCATTATTCTATCACTCTTGCCAGAGGCGTGATGATAACACAGTTTAGATGCTCCTCCAAACTGCAAATATCTGCACCTTTTCTTCAGAGTGCAGGCACTGTACTTCCCACCTCCAGGACTCAAGTCTGGCTAACTAGTGTCCCCGAATCCCTTCACAAAATGTTACCTTGCTCACACTCCAACAGGTCATTAAGTTTCATAAACAGTTTGCCTCCACTTCTAACTAACACTCTTACACATGCCTGTTGGATGTCCAAGCCCCTCGCACACAAAACCTCATTTACCTCCCCTCTCCAACCTTTATTGGGGTGAACCTTACTCTGCCTTCCCTCCACTACAGATTTATACACTCTAAATCATCCTGTTTTACTCCAACCCCTCTGAATGTCCAAACCACCTCAACAACTCCACTTTCATCCCTTTGGATAATACTTTTAGTAACCCTGCACCTCCAAATCTCCAAGCTGCAAATTATCTGCATAATACATTGCCCTCAGATGTGACATCTCCACTGCCTTCAACCTCCTTGTTGCAACATTGACAACCCATGCTTCACACCCATATGAGAGCATTGGTATCACTATACTCGCATACATTGCCCTTCTTGTTTCCTTGGATAACATTCTTTGTCTTCACAGACTCCTCAGTGCTCCACTCACCTTTTTCCCCTTTGTCAGTTCTGTGGTTTACCTCATCTTTCATAGATCTAACTGGTGACAAGTCCACTCCCTAATATCTGAACACATTCACTTCCTCCATACTAAGTCCCTCAAATTTGATATCCTTCTTTCTTCTTATAAATATTTTGTTATCCTTATCACTGTGGTCTTTGATATATTTACTTTTAATTTCTTTCTTTTACGTACCCTAACAAACTCGTCCACCAACCTCTGCAACTTTTCTTCAGAATCTCCCAAAAGCATAGTGTCATCAGCAAAAAGCATCTGTGACAACTACCACTTTGTGTTAGATTCTTTATCTTATAAACAGGGATGTGTGATGTCACCATTGTTTTTAAGTATATTTATAGATGGTATTGTAAGAGAAGTGAATACTCGGGTGTTGGCAAGAGGTGTGGGATTAAAAGATAAAGAATTTAACACAGAGTGGGAGTTGTCACGGTTGCCTTTTGCTAATGACACTGTGCTTCTGGGACATTCTGAAGAGAAGTTACAGAGGTTGGTAGACGAGTGTGGTAGGGTATATACAAGAAGGAAATTAAATGTGAACATAGGAAAGAGTAAGGTAATGAGGATAACAGAAAATTTAGGTAATGTAAAATTGGATATCAGATTGGAGGGAGTGAGTATGGAGGAAGTGAGTGTGTTCAGATATCTGGGAGTGTACTTGTCAGCAGATGGTCTATAAAAGACAAGGTGAATTATAAAATTGTTGTGGGGAAAAAGGTGAGCCGTGCACTGAAGAGTCTGTGCAGACAAAGAACGTTATCCATGGAAGCAAAGAGGGAAATGTATGAGAGTATAGTTATACCAATGCTCTTATATGGGTGTGAAGCATGGGTGGTGAATGTTGCAACAAGGAGAAGTCTGGAGGCAGTGGAGATGATGTGTCAAAGGTCAATGTGCAGTGTAAATATAATGCACAGAATCCGTAGTTAGGAAATTAGAAGCAGGTGTGGGGTTACTAAAAACATTATCCAGAGGGCTGAGGAGGGGTTGTTGAGGTGGTCCAGATATTTAGAGAGGATGGAACAAAGTAGAATGACTTGGAGAGGGTATAAATCTGTAGTAGAAGCAAGGCAGGGTAGGGATCGGCCTAGTAAAGGTTGAAAGGAGGGGGTAAAGGAGGTTTTATGTGCGAGGTGCTTGGACTTTTAGCAAATTTGCTTGAGCATGTTACGTAAGAGCAAGTGGACTTAACTTGATGTGCTGTTGGAGTGCGAGCAAGGTAACATTTATGAAGGGATTCAGGGAAACTGGTTATCCGAACTTGAGTGCTGGAGGTGAGAAGTACGATGCCCTCATTCTGAAGGGTGTTGACATGGCAGTTTTTAATTGTAATGTAGGTGCACCTCTGGCAAGACAGTTATGGAGCGAATGATGATGAAGGTGTTCTTTGTTTTTGGTCACCGTGCTTTGGTGGGAAACAGCCATTGTGTTAATAAAAAATATACATATAATTTTTATTATTGATTGGATATTTAGAGTTATCTGAGCTGGGATGTCAGGAAACTTGTTGCAAGGGAGTGATTGAATGAATGACATTGAGTGTTTCTTGTTTTTTGGGTCTACTGTGGTAGTAGATGGCCAGTTTATTAAACAAAAAGATAGACATGTAGATATATATATAGGTGGTTAGATATAGAGATAAATATGGAGTTAGCTATAGATAGATCAAAGCATGCCTGTATTCCAGTTTTTCTTTGTTTATCCGGTCATGTCAGTAATGTAGTGTACTAAATCAGCAGCACTGGATGTTTGTCTGTGTCTGGTCATCTATTGTTACAATGGACTTTTTACATTATATGCAAGTTTCACGGCACCTTAATCATTCTTCTAGGATATGTTGAGATTTGTTTTAATATTTTTTTTCATGTATGTCAGTAGTGTGTAAAGGTCTATAATAGCAGTAATGTTTTATACAGATATAGCAGCAGCATGACTGGAGAGAGAGGTGAACTGATGAGCGTTCATCTGGATCACAGTGACTACAATGGACACGAAGTCATGGCTAACCTCACTGCTGTCATTCACTATATGACTGATACTGGCATCCTGGTGTTGCACAAAGGGGTATAGTATTAGGCATTTCTGTATTTAACTATTGAGGATAATTTTTATTTTAAAATGTATATTAACCCTTAAATTATGTAGAAAAAAAATATTTTTTGATCTGTAAGGGAAATAATTTTCAAAATCTTGATGCTGCTGCTGCTGCTGCTCCTCACACACAGGAATTTTTATTCCTGGGTCTACCACAGTTTAACCCCCAAACTCTCAACGTCCCTCAATCAAAGCTCATTCTGTGTCAGCTTTTTTTTTTTCTTAAATATAAAATAATTTTAACACTTTCAGGGTTTCTGACGTACTAGTACGTTTTACGTACCAGGGTTATTGACATACTAGTAAGTGTAAATTCTATCGCCCTCAAATATAGCAAGAGAAAGCTGGTAGGCCTACACATGAAAGAATGGCTCTATATGGTCAGTGTGCACAGTATTAAAAAAATCCTGCAGCACAAAGTGCGTAATGAGAAAAAAAAACTTTGACCATATTTTTGGTTTAAAACAGTGACTTTGCAGTGTATTTTCGTATGGTATTTTTGGTTGTATTCTAGTTTTCCTGGTCTCATTTTATAGAATGGAAGACATATTGCAGAAATTCAGATGATTTTGATTGGTTTCACAAAGAAAAGTATCTTGACATTGAGCTCAAAGTAGCGGAAATATTCGATTTTTGCCAAAGTTCAAAAGTAAACAAATCATGCCATGTGTCCAATACACGTCAACTGGTGAGTTTAATATTTTTTCACGAGTGCGCTGATATTATTTATACCATTTCTACACTAATGCAGTAGTCTGCATAACAGTAAATCTTCTATTTTTTGTGAGAATAAAAATTCAAAGTGGAAAGCAAAAGAAATGTTAGAGGGGCCTGGGGGACGTGACTAATGAACAGAGGAAATGTTATATTAGTGCTGGGAATGTCTGTCTTGTTTATTCTGAACCCCATTTGGAAATTGGCATCTTTTGAAATTTGTGTGAAATTGGCAAAATTGCCAATTTCTGACTGCTTTATTGGATAGTTGAAATCAGTAAATGGGTGGTTTCTTGTACTCATTCCATAGAAAAAATGGAGTTTTAGCAAAATAGGTATGATTTTTGTCGACTGGTACATTGGAATTGGCCGAAATAGGGCTCAAAGTGGGCGAAATCGCCGATGCATATCAAGACTGCTAACTTCGCGAGAGCATAATTCCGTAAGTTTTCCATCAAATTTCATACTTTTGGTGTCATTATGAACAGGAAAAGATTCTCTGTCCTTTCATAAGAAAAATTTTTTTTTTTTTTTTCCAAAAAATTTTCGACCCTGAGAACAAGTCTAGGAGAGGGCCTCTCGACCCTGAAAGGGTTAAATTCTGAAATGGTGAAGAATCTTGTTAATTAGTGTTGCAATAATTGGGGATAGCACATGAACTGGCTTTTTATACTTGGCTGGTGGCAAGTTATTTAGGTTTCAAGCCTTGTTTTTTAATTATTTAATACTCAGGATAAGCCAGTAAAGCAAAACAGTGTAAATAATTTCCATATTTTCATGAATATTATGCTCTAAAATAATTGTAATGTAATTATTAATTATACACAACTGCAGAAGACCAAAATGTAGAAAAAATATAATAAAATTACAATTATAAAGTACAGGTCTCCCTCAACATTAACGTTTTCAACTTTCACGGGCTTCACACATTCGCGAATTCCCAACCGCCAAATTCACAGCCACCAAATTCCCAGCCGCCAAATCATATTTAAGTTTCCCGCCACCTGCGAGTCCCTACTACCCTCCCTCTGACCCCCGCAACTGGCAGCCAGCCCTCCCACCACTCAGTGTGGTGAGTGTTTTGTTTGTTCATTATTTGTTATTAAACTACAGTATAAATAATGTAAACCCATTCATGACTGCATATTGGAATGGCTATTCAGACAGGTATTAGACGGTGACATCATGTGTTTACTCTTGAACACTGCAAAGAATCAAACATTTCTGCTACAGCTAATAGTAACAATAGTAGTAGTAGTAATAATAATAATAATAATAATAATAATAATAATAATAATAATATCATATAATTGAAGAAGGAAATTGTACAAAAATAGGAGGGAGTGGTTGATACAGCGTCAGTGTGGCTTTGTTTATGCTGGAGTGAGCATTAGTCTCCGTGCTCTTCCAAACATTTCACAATAATTCATTGTGTTTGGTGCTTGTAGATTGAGTGTGACTGGAGTGGTTGAGGCAGTGGTAGAGGCAGCGATTGAGGCAGTGGTTGAGGCAGTGGTTGAGGCAGCTGTTGAGGCAGCGATTGAGGCAGCGATTGAGGCAGTGGTTGAGGCAGCTGTTGAGGCAGCGATTGAGGCAGCGGTTGAGGCAATGGTATTTAATAACATGCATGTTAATAATAATAATAATACATGTTATTAATAGTAACATGTACTATTATTATTTATAACATATATGCTATTAAATACCACTGCCTCAACTGCTGAATTATTGTGAAATGTTTGGAAGAGCACGGAGACTAATGTTCACTCCAGCATAAACAAAGCCACACTGACGATGTGTCAACCACTCCCTCGTATTTTTGTACAATTTCCTTCTTCAATTATATCGTATTTATTATTATTATTATTATTATTATTATTATTATTATTATTATTATTATTACTATTACTATTGTTATTATTAGCAGTAGCAGAAATGTTCGATTCTTTGCTGTGTTCAAGAGTAAACACATGATGTCACCGTCTAATACCTTTCCGAATAGCCATTCCAATATGCTGTCATGAATGGGTTTACATTATTTATACTGTAGTTTAATAGCAAATAATGAACAAACAAAACACTCAACACACTGAGTGGTGGGAGGGCTGGCTGCCAGTTGCGGGAGTCGGAGGGAGGGTTGTAGGGACTCACAGTGGTGGAGGAAGTGGTAGAGGCATTGGTGGAGGCATTGGTGGAGTCTGTGGTATTTAATAACATACATGTTATTAAAGCATAACATGTATATATTTAGTACAATTTACAACGTTTTCATGTATTTTATGATTGTTCATGGTTCAACAAGTTAAGGAAGCAGTGTTGTATTATATTTCCCTACAATATATTGGGGCACCAAACATTCACGGTTTTTCAACATTCGCGAGGCTCTTGATCCGCTAACCCTCGCGAATGTTGAGGGAGACCTGTATATACATATTTTTTTTTTTTTTTTTTCAACAAGTCGGCCGTCTCCCACCGAGGCAGGGTGACCCAAAAAAAAAAAAAAAGAAAGAAAATCCCCAAAAAGAAAATACTTTCATCATCATTCAACACTTTCACCACACTCACACACCATCACTGCTTTTGCAGAGGTGCCCAGAATACAACCGCTTAGAAGCATATACGTATAAAGATACACAACATATGTTGTATATACATATATACCGTATATATAACCCACTGTGATTTCGTGTATAGGGCAAGGAGGAACAACATCTTGTAGGAGTGAGGAAGAGCCAGTTGTGAGTGTGGGGGAAGTTCGTGAGGCAGTAGGTAAAATGAAAGGGGGTAAGGCAGCCGGGATTGATGGGATAAAGATAGAAATGTTAAAAGCAGGTGGGGATTTAGTTTTGGAGTGGTTGGTGCAATTATTTAATAAATGTATGGAAGAGGGTAAGGTACCTAGGGATTGGCAGAGAGCATGCATAGTTCCTTTGTATAAAGGCAAAGGGGATAAAAGAGAGTGCAAAAATTATAGGGGGATAAGTCTGTTGAGTATACCTGGCAAAGTGTATGGTAGAGTTATTATTGAAAGAATTAAGAGTAAGATGGAGAATAGGATAGCAGATGAACAAGGAGGCTTTAGGAATGGTAGGGGGTGTGTGGACCAGGTGTTTACAGTGAAACACATAAGTGAACAGTATTTAGATAAGGCTAAAGAGGTCTTTGTGGCATTTATGGATTTGGAAAAGGCGTATGACAGGGTGGATAGGGGGGGCAATGTGGCAGATGTTGCAGGTGTATGGTGTAGGAGGTAGGTTACTGAAAGCAGTGAAGAGTTTTTACGAGGATAGTGAGGCTCAAGTTAGAGTATGTAGGAAAGAGGGAAATTATTTCCCAGTAAAAGTAGGCCTTAGACAAGGATGTGTGATGTCACTGTGGTTGTTTAATATATTTATAGATGGGGTTGTAAGAGAAGTAAATGCGAGGGTCTTGGCAAGAGGCGTGGAGTTAAAAGATAAAGAATCACACATAAAGTGGGAGTTGTCACAGTTGCTCTTTGCTGATGACACTGTGCTCTTGGGAGATTCTGAAGAGAAGTTGCAGAGATTGGTGGATGAATTTGGTAGGGTGTGCAAAAGAAGAAAATTGAAAGTGAATACAGGAAAGAGTAAGGTTATGAGGATAACAAAAAGATTAGGTGATGAAAGATTGGATATCAGATTGGAGGGAGAGAGTATGGAGGAGGTGAATGTATTCAGATATTTGGGAGTGGATGTGTCAGCGGATGGGTCTATGAAAGATGAGGTGAATCATAGAATTGATGAGGGGAAAAGGGTGAGTGGTGCACTTAGGAGTCTGTGGAGACAAAGAACTTTGTCCTTGGAGGCAAAGAGGGGAATGTATGAGAGTATAGTTTTACCAACGCTCTTATATGGGTGTGAAGCATGGGTGATGAATGTTGCAGCGAGGAGAAGGCTGGAGGCAATGGAGATGTCATGTCTGAGAGCAATGTGTGGTGTGAATATAATGCAGAGAATTCGTAGTTTGGAAGTTAGGAGGAGGTGCGGGATTACCAAAACTGTTGTCCAGAGGGCTGAGGAAGGGTTGTTGAGGTGGTTCGGACATATGGAGAGAATGGAGCGAAACAGAATAACTTCAAGAGTGTATCAGTCTGTAGTGGAAGGAAGGCGGGGTAGGGGTCGGCCTAGGAAAGGTTGGAGGGAGGGGGTAAAGGAGGTTTTGTGTGCGAGGGGCTTGGACTTCCAGCAGGCATGCGTGAGCGTGTTTGATAGGAGTGAATGGAGACAAATGGTTTTTAATACTTGACGTGCTGTTGGAGTGTGAGCAAAGTAACATTTATGAAGGGGTTCAGGGAAACCGGCAGGCCGGACTTGAGTCCTGGAGATGGGAAGTACAGTGCCTGCACTCTGAAGGAGGGGTGTTAATGTTGCAGTTTAAAAACTGTAGTGTAAAGCACCCTTCTGGCAAGACAGTGATGGAGTGAATGATGGTGAAAGTTTTTCTTTTTCGGGCCACCCTGCCTTGGTGGGAATCGGCCAGTGTGATAATAAAAAAAAATAACTTCTGAGTGTCTAGAACAGATTAATTGGATTTACATTATTTCTTATGGGGAAAATGGTTTCAGTTTAAGATGATTTCAGTTTTCGCCAATTGCTCTGGAATGGATTAAACACAAAAACTGAGGGTCCACTGGATATAATTTTTTATGTGTTTTAACCCTTTGAGGGTCGACAGGCCCTCTCCGAAACTCGTTCTCAGGGTGGGCCAAATTTCAAAAAAAAAAAAAATTATTTTTTCTTATGAAAAAATAGAGTATTTTTTTCTAAACATTATAGGCTAAACAAAAAAATTTTAACGTCAATACTTACCGAGATATGGAGGTGTGAAATTTGCCAAAATTGAACAACATATGGTAACATCGCCGACTGCCGTCACCCGGTATTTTTCTATTTACTTTTTTATGTACTATTTTCAATTTTTTTTCAATTTTTCTTTTTCTGAGTAACTTTTATGGCCTCTGAGGCCAACATGATCAGTATTTTGTAAGTTATTTCTTTTTCAATACTACACAATAAGGGCGTAAACACTGTTGTCATTATTTTGTTTACAGAAAATATTTACCCAAACAAACAATATGAAATGTTGTTTATTACTATTTTTCTATATTTTATATACACATATACAGTCACAGGACATGTTTCTAGAAGTTCTGCAGCCTGTGGAACTCTTTGAAACATGGTGTCATGCACAGTGGAGTTTTGCACTCCTCACACATAAAACGAGTGTCTCTGCGTTGTCGTGGGCGTTTTTTTGTATGTGAACAGACGTAACACCTCTTCTGAGCCTTTTTCTTCAAAGCAGTAGCAGGCAGTTTTACCAGGAAGTGATCACCATGCTTCAGACGAGCAGGTAGTTGTTGATAATTTGGTGGGCGGTCAATTGCAGGTGCATTTCCTTGGTACTTGAATACTATTTGTCTGATGACAGACAAACAGAATTCGCCGTACTGTGGTTTGTTTCTGGTGCTCATCTTATACATATTATAAGCATTGAGCACGGAAATGTCCAGAAGATGGAAAAACAGTTTGATGTACCACTTATAACTCTTGCGAACACAATCAGCAAACCCAATCTGCATGTCACATTTGTCCACTGAACGCATGTTGAAGGTGTAATCAATCACAGCTGCAGGTTTTAGAATGGGTTCATTTCTCTCTCTATGCTGCCTGCCACTGTCTGCCATTTCATTAGGGTGAATTGATGACAACAGTGTGACATCTCGTTTGTCATGCCACCGAAATGCCATGATGTCATTGGCAGCAAACGCCTGCACCTCACCTCTGCGAGTGCCAGCATCAAACCTGGGCATATGTTTTCGATTTGCACGCACTGTGCCACACACATCTGTCATGTTCACTCGCAAAAAATCACTGAGTGAGGGGCTTGTGTACCAGTTATCTGTATATAATATATGCCCCTTACCAAGGTATGGTTCTATCATTGTTCGAACCACATCACCTGAGATGCCCAATAACTTCCTGGTATTTTGCAATGTATAACTTCCAGTGTACACAATAATATCCAATACCAGACCACTGTAACAATCACAAAGCACAAACAACTTTATACCAAAGCGTTTCCTCTTGCTTGGTATGTACTGCTTGAAAGAGAGTCTTCCTTTGAACAGAATCAAAGACTCGTCAATTACAAGCTTCCTGAAGGGATAAAAATGAGTACTGAATTTCTGTTTCAGATACACAAACACATTCCTAATCTTATATAACCTGTCAGTTCTGTCAGGCCTGGTTTTATCTGAGAAGTGAAGCATACGTAACATTAGCACAAATCGATTCACTGGCATTATATCACTGAAACCTGGTGTTGCAATCAGGGGGTCTGTTGACCAGTATGATTTCACTTTGTGCTTATACACATGTGGCATAAGCATTATTGTGGCAAAGAAAAGATACATCTCAGCCACTGTTGCCTCCTTCCATTGGTGTAGACGTGATTTTGGTGAAAGTATTGTGTTTGCCATGGTGTACTCGTAGTATGTGTTGCTTTCCATGACAATACTTTTCATCAGTGGTTCGTCAAAGAATAACTCGAAACATTCCAGTTCAGTGGCATTGTTCCCAAGTGCACAAGATGGCCGTATTCCACTTTGGCTGCCATCAAACTGGTGGGGATTTGGAACAAAATTGACAGCTTCCTGCCAATCCCAGGTGCGGTCTGCTGGTGGGTACTGGACAATGACAGGTGGTTGTGGTTGTGGAGGTTGTGGTTGTGGAGGTTGTGGTTGTGGAGGCTGGTGTGGTGGGGGAGTGGGGGATGGTGGCCTTTGTTCTAGATCAGGTGAGGCAGCGGCGTGGCTGGCAGCGTGGGTGGCAGCATGGCCCACTGCTGGTGCCTCACCGCCGGCACCACTACCACCACGCACATTTTCCATCCCAATTGCAACAGTATCTTCGTCATTTTCACTGTCTGTTCCTGTTGTACAGCCACGGGATGTACTCCGAGATACACTCCTTCCCCTTGGTATAACATATGGCACACTTCCAGAGCGCATATATCGTCGTATATACTGACGCTTCACTGGGGAATATTGCACTTCACTATCACTACTGGAACTAGTTTGAAGAGCTTGTAGTTCATATTCACTATCACTATCATCACCCATGCTCTCATCTGAGTCTGGGATTTGGGAAAATAGAAGTTTCCTCTTGGGTTCTGGAACAACTGAACGTGAACACGAGGGCCCAGCACCAGAGGTGGAAGGCTGAGGGTCGTCTGGGTTTTCTTCACTATTACCGATATTATGGTCATTAGTTTCGGTCAAAACCTCACTAAAACCACGAAACTCATCTTCACTGGCACTTCCATCACTATTAGAACTGTCACTGGGGAACAAAAGTGTCCCAATTCGCCGAGGAGTGAGGAGCTTCTTACCGCAAGGCATGGTGGACATTGTTTACTAAGAGGGCATTCCCACAATGCACCACTGGGTCCCAGATTTTTTTTCTACCGCGCACACTGACCACGCAGACCCATTCTCTCACACCTAGGCCTATCAGCCTTTTCGCGCGAGATTTGAGGCCGCTAGAATTTATGCGTACTAGTACGTCAAAAACCCCTACGCGTAAGACGTACTAGTACGACGAAAACCCTCAAAGGGTTAATGCTATATATTAAGAAAAATATAATTTAATAATTTTGTAACATAAATATTAATGTAAATTCATCAACATTTACATATAAAATATAATACAGTGGACCCCCGGTTTACGATATTATTTCATTCCAGAAGTATGTTCAGGTGCCATTACTGAATGAATTTGTTCCCATAAGGAATATTGTGAATTAGATTAGTCCATTTCAGACCCCCAAACATACACGCACCAACGCACTTACATAAATACACTTACATAATTGGTCGCATTGGGAGCTGATCGTAAACCGGGGGTCCACTGTACTGTATAAAAAATTAAATTATCACTGTATATTTCCATACGTATACCAAAGAAAACAGGGTTGCATGAATTACAGTATACCAAAGAAAATGGGTTTGCATGAATTACAATACATATGGGAGTAACATTGGTATTTTACATTCTAGCACTGCGGGAGACATAGCAATACAGTACTGTATCCGGGTTTATCTTTAATTTTTTTTTTTAAGGGTGATGTATGAAATTGAGTTTGAAATTAAATCAAAGTGTTTTGGGGTATATTTAGGGTTTAAACCATAAAAATAGGCGTTCACAGTTTTTCCACAGTTTTTCCAAATTCATGGGTGGTCTTGGAACATAGCCCCCATGAATTTGGGGGAACTGCTGTATTTATACTAATTATTCCAAGTGCAGCAATGTTTGATGTGCTACAACAACTTGAAACACATCTTTCTTTGAACACACCCGTATCCCACTGAGGCAGGGTGGCCCAAAAGGAAAAACGAAAGTTTCTCCTTTTACATTTAGTAATATATATACAGGAGAAGGGGTTACTAGCTCCTTGCTCCTGGTATTTTAGTCGCCTCTTACAACACGCATGGCTTACAAAGGAAGAATTCTGTTCCACTTCCCCATGGAGATAAGAGGAAATAAACAAGAACAAGAACTAGAAAGAAAATAGAAGAAAACCCAGAGGGGTGTGTATACATATATGCTTGTACATGTATGTGTAGTGTGACCTAAGTGTAAGTAGAAGTAGCAAGACATACCTGAAATCTTGCATGTTTATGAGGCAGAAAAAAGGACACCAGTAATCCTACCATCATGTAAAACAATTATAGGCTGAAACACATCTATTTAAAAAAAAAAATCTAGTATATATAGCATTAAACATTAAAAGCAATTAAAAAAACAGAAAAACAATCATATATCAAAATCAATAAATTTTAAAATGTAAACACTGCTGGTGCTTTAACACTGCTGATGCTGACTAGTGATCATTTTTTCACCAACTTTAACAGACTATAAAGTCATAAGTTTTTTTTATCAGGTTTCACTCATTTTAGTCTTATTCGATTTAGAAAAACAAGCTCTGTCAATCTGTAAGAAAAAAAATGTTTTTATTTTATTTTTCAAAATCTCCCCCCCTCCCCCCCCCACACACACACATACACAGGAATTTTTTTTCCAGGGTCTCCCAAAGTTAAAGGATTAAAAACCTTTTATTTTTGAGGACACCAAATACAGTACATATATTTCTCTATTCTCTCTGCTACAAACAGTTAAAAGTTGAACAATATTTCTTGCTCCTAGATGGCATTTGTAATATGTCTGTATAAGGGTAGCTCGTGTGTGTGTGTGTGTGTGTGTGTGCACACACATACTTGTGCATGTGTGCATACACTATCAAAAATAAAAGAAATTTGAGTCTTCTTATGGCATGATTCTCCCACAGGACTCGACTCCTACAGTCTCGGATGTTCCAGTCTGGATGATGCACTTGCAGCAGAAGATTGAGAGCGCAGAAACACCTAGAAATGTGAAGCTGTTCCTCTTGCGGTTGATGATGAATACCTCTAAGGTGTTCGCTCCTTATGCAGCTCATTTTGTTAAACCCATCCTCAGCTGTCTGGTTAATGGAACTCTTGGAGATAAAATTAATTACTTCCTCTGTGATTTGGTAAGGGTACCTAATTTTCTGCTTACATTAGCTTAGTCAAAGTATGGAAAGGTAATCATTGATATTACAGTAATGATTTTCCATCTTTTGTTACAACATTAGGATCATAAGTTCCTTAATCCACATGAAAATAGTTTTTACATATTTTTATCATCAGTTCCTTTTCTCATACTGCTAATATATTCTGATATTTCGATGAAGAAAGGGAGGCGGTAATTTCATGCACTGGCCAGGGAGGTATAACATCTTTTAGGAGTGAAGAAGAGCAGGATGTCAGTGTGGGAGAGGTGCATGAGGCATTATGTAGAATGAAAGGGGGTAAAGCAGCTTGCCCTGATGGGATAATGACAGAAATGTTAAAAGCAGTGGGGATACGGTGTTGGAGTGGTTGGTATTATTGTTTAACTCCTAAACGGTCCAAACGTATATAAACGTTCTTACCGCTAGTGCCCAAACATATATACAGTAGGGCCCCACTTGTACAGCAGGTTATGTTCCAGGCTACCACCATAAAGCGGAAATCGCCGTCAAGTGGAACACCCTTTTTTTCCCCTTTATAAATGCATACAGATACTAGATAACAAGTTTACACTAACATATATTAAGTTACCAATAGAACTAGGCATCAGAAAACAATACACACATAGTGCACTCATTACTTACCTTAAAATATTTATAATCTTAATCTAGGGTGAGACAAGTAGTATTTATTGTAAGAAATCAAGTGTGGTATGTATGGTAGTCAGCCGAGCTACCATACCAGGCCACCCCACCTACACGAAATATTCTATTACATTTAAGCATACCAGAGCGATAAAATGCATATACAATTTACTCATTACTTACCTTAAAATATTTGTAGTCTTAATCTAGGGTGAGATGAGTAGCATTTATTGTAAGAAATCAAGTGTGGTATGTATGGTAGTCAGCTGGGCTACCATACCAGGCCATCCCACCCACACATAGTAGTATTCTATTACATTTAAGCATCCCAGAGTGATAAAATGCATATACAGTTCACTCATTATTTACCTTAAAATATTTGTAGTCTTAATGTAGGGTCAGGGGTGAGTAAACAAGATAAAACAAATAAAAAAGAGAGAAAGTACATGAGGGAGGACAGGCGCAGAGTTTTGTAAACAAACCAGGTGAACGTAAGTTTTGTAAATAAAGTGTACACGTCTGGTTTGTGTACAAGTTACATTGTGTACAAGTTGTCTCTACATTGATATGGTAGAATAAATAAAGAAGAACACTCCCATTCTCATGTAACACCATTTTTAGAAGAAATAACGCTTTGAGTGAAGGCAATGGAAATAAGTCACTCTGACTTTTTTGGGTTATCCTAGGCTCTCTACACATATGCTGTTATGTATGATAATCTATGTAACTGTATTTGTGTATACCTGAATAAACTTACATACATACGAAAGAAATAATTTTCTACAGTTACCCCAGTAACACATTTTCTCTTATTTATTTAGTAATTTTAGCATACATACAGAGGTTCAAAAAAAATACAGGTAAGAGCAGCATGCCAAAGCCACTTATATGCATAGCATTATGGGCTGGCTTAAAATTAACTTAAGATTAACTAAGCAATGATGAAATCAGTGATAAAACATTTTTGTAAACAGATAACTATAAAGCACAAATGAGTATTACAAAGACAGGTCATATGGTTGCATGCATTGCTGTACATTCAGTCGAATGGAGTATTCTGTTAGGTAGTGTATTTAAAAAAATAACAAAGTTAGATTGGGTCCTAGGTTTAACATTTGTGAGATATAATTGTGAGTAACATTTAGGATATACAATTTATAAGGTTCAGTTATTCAGTATTTATTTGGTTTTGAGTGAGTAAGTGATCTTTGAGAAGAGACTTGAATTTATAAACAGGTAGTGTTTCTTTTATACTTAAAGGTAATGAATTCCAGATTTTAGGGCCTTTTATGTGCATTTAGTTTTTGCATAGCGTGAGATGGACACGAGGAACATCAAAGAGTGATCTGTGCCTTGTGTTATGGTCATGTGTTCTGTTGAGGTTGGCAAGGAGATGTTTAAGGGGAGGGTTAATATCAGAGTTAAGTGTTCTATGTATGTAATAGGTGCAGTAATAAGTATGGATGTTTTGTATGGTGAGTAGGTTGAGTGTTTTGAATATTGGTGGAGTGTGCTGCCTGTAGTGAGAATTTGTTATCATTCTAACTGCAGCCTTTTGTTGGGTAATTAGTGGTCTGAGATGGTTAATTGTTGTTGAGCCCCATGCACAAATTCCATAGGTGAGATAGGGGTAAATAAGAGAGTGATAAAGGGCCAGGAGGGCTGACTGTGGAACATAGTACCGTATCTTCGATAGTATGCCTACAGTCTTGGAAATTTTCTTAGAAATTTGTTGTATATGTGTATGAAATTTGAGTCTATTATCAAGGTGGATTCCTAAGAATTTTCCCTCTGTTAGCTTTGTGATAGGTGATCTGTTTATCGTTATGTTAAGAGGTACATCTGTAGCGCTGTTACCAAACTTAATGAAGTAGGTTTTGTCAATGTTTAGTGTAAGTTTGTTAGTCCTCATCCAGGTAGATATTTTCTGTAATTCGGTGTTTACAGTATTGGCTAGCGTGACTGGGCTCGGGTGAGAGAAGACGTATGTAGTGTCATCTGCAAAAAGTGTGGGTTTGAGTAATTGCGAAGCATTTGGTAAGTCATTTATGTATAGGAGAAAGAGAAGAGGGCCAAGGACACTTCCCTGTGGGACACCAACTGTAATTGGTTGAGCGGAAGAGCTTGCCCCATTTGCGTACACATATTGGCTTCTGTTGCTGAGGTATGACTTGAGGTAGTTGAGGGAGTGCCCTCTAATACCATAATGTGACAATTTTACGTGGAGCAAGTCATGGTCAACTGTATCAAAAACTTTACGTAAGTCAATGAAGATCCCCAGTGGGACTTCTTTTTTCTCTATTGCAGTGTATATATGTTCTAGCATGTGTATAATAGCATCATTAGTATTTTTATTAGGCCTGAATCCAAATTGGCAGGGGTTGAGAATGTTTTGGGAGATAAGGTAGGAGTAGATTCGTTTATGAATTAATTTTTCGAAGATTTTTGAGAGAGGGTGTAAATTGGATATTGGCCTATAGTTATTCAACTCTGTTTGGTCTCCTCCTTTATGGATCAGGGTGACCCTTGCTATTTTGAGAGCTGTAGGGAAGGTGGAGGATTCAATGGATTTGTTAAAGAGTGTTGCAATGATTGGTGATAGTACTTGTGACACTTTTTTGTATATAAAGGGTGGTAAGGTATTTAAATCTCCTGCCTTGTTTTTTAGTGCGTTGATAATAATGGAGACTTCGTATGGGTTAGTCGGAGCTAGGAACAGTGTGTTCGGGTAGTTGCCAGTGAGGTAGTTATTTGGTGGGGTATCTGAGCTTGGGATTTTATTGGCAAGGTTTTGTCCTATAGTGGAGAAGAAATCATTGAGTCTGTTTGCTGTTTCTGTTGGTGGGAGTTGGGGTTCATCTGATTTTGCTAATTTTATTTCGCTATTTCGTGATATCTTTTTTGTTCCCAGAATTTCTGATAGGGTCTTCCAGGTCTTTTTTATATCACCTCATAAGTTGGATAATCTGTTCTCATAATACAATTTTTTTGCCCTTCTTATCAGGCTGGTTAGGATTGACGAGTAACGTTTTGTTTGGTCTCTGGTTATGTGACCCATTCTGTACTGTTTTTCATATCGGTGTTTTGTATTTATGGATTTGAGAATGCTGGGTGTTAGCCAGGGACTGTTCAGTCTCTTACCTGTCATCTGTTTAGTTTTTTTAGGGCAGTGCTTGTTATAGAGGTATTGGGTCTTTTTTAGAAAATTATTAAAACATTCGTCAATATCTGTATAGATTTCTAGCTCAGTGTGCCAGTCAATGTTTGTTACTGCTGTTGTGAAGTTATTAATGGCTGCCTCATTGTGAAGTCTGAAGGTGACTTTAGTAGTGTCTTGGGGTATTTTACCAAGAGTTGTTATGAGGAAAGTAAGGTAGAGGTCTGTGGTATTATCTGTAATTATGCCTGATTTTAAAGGGGATATGGTGTTGGTCCAGATGTGGTCAAGTAGGGAAACACTAGTCTCCGTAACTCTTGTAGGTTTTGTTACTGTTGGTAGCAACATGCAGTTACTCATTGTGTTTGTGAATTCAGTAACGTGTGGGTCCTGGTCTTGCAGGAGTAGTAAGTGATCTTTGTTCATGCGTGCATCAGTTATCATACTTCCTAGGTTTTGACTAAATTGGCTAATGTTTGATTGTGGAACTCTGTAGATGTTTATCACTGTGAGAGGTTTTTGTAGGTATTTGGATTTGAATTTAGCTATTATATATTCCCCATGTTCATCCCTTGTGCAAGTATTAGTGATACATTCTAGTTGGTCTGAGTAGTATATAGCTGTGCCACCCCCTTGTTGGTCTGGCCTACAGTTGTGTATGGCTGTGTAACCAGGAATGGCATAGACATCTGTAGTATCAGGCTTTAGCCAGGTTTCAGTTAGTGTAATGATGGACATAGTGGCATGCAAGGAATTTAGTAATGCTGTGAGGTCATCGTAATGCTTGCTTAAAGATCTGATATTGTAGTTAAAGATAGTTATGTTGTTGTTAGCTCTGAGAAGTGCCTTTGATTGTCCTGCTGTGTAGTAATTACAGTAACTGTTTGAATCATTTAAGTCATTAAATAAGAGGTTGGTATCAGGATCAATGCTTGTAATCATAAGATTTGTAGTGAATCTATAGTTAGAATTAAGTCTAAAACAAAGTAAATATTCTAAAGCTAAAAAAATAGCACCTGAATTATTTAACAAATGTAAAAATAATGAATTATAATATAAAATTATAATATAAAAGGGACTAATATAAGTTGTGGTGAACAATAAAGTGGTAATCAAATAATTGCACTAAGGTCTAATATAATGACTTTTGTGGAGTCTATGTTTTGAGCTAGAATGAGCTATAGTACAACTAGATTTAATCTAATAATATAAAAATACAAATTAAAAACAGCACCAGTCTCTCACTAGTAATTGCAGTATGGTCTAATATAATGAATTTGGTATTGACTATAGTACAACTGAGTTTAATCTAATAATATAAAAAAGGCACAAGACTCTCAATTGTAATTGCACTAAGGTGTTATAGAAGTTGTTTACAAGAATTAGAGTATAACTAGATTTAAATTGACAAGATAAAATATACAAGTTAAGGTAGCAAAAGAATAAAAAAAGTAGAAATAAAAAATATATGAGGTAGTTGGTACTATTTAGCAAAAGATAGTTAAGGGCCTTGAACAATAATATAATTGAAATATACACTAATTGCACACACAATATAGTCACTAAGATATGAAAACAATCTTAGAGTAGGACTTATAATATAAACTTATAATATAAAAATACAAATTGAAATGTTACTTACAATTGCACTGGAGTCTGGTATAGGTTGTTGACAAGATCAAGAGTATAACTAGATTTTTTTTTTTTTTTTTTTTTTTTTTTTTTTCTCTCAACAAGTCGGTCGTCTCCCACCGAGGCAGGGTGACCCAAAAAAAAAAAAGAAAGAAAATCCCCAAAAAGAAAATACTTTCATCATCATTCAACACTTTCACCACACTCACACATTATCACTGCTTTTGCAGAGGTGCTCAGAATATAACAGTTTAGAAGCATATACGTATAGAGATACACAACATATCCCTCCAAACTGCCAATATCCCAAACCCCTCCTTTAAAGTGCAGGCATTGTACTTCCCATTTCCAGGACTCAAGTCCGACTATATGAAAATAACCGGTTTCCCTGAATCCCTTCACTCAATATTACCCTGCTCACACTCCAACAGATCGTCAGGTCCCAAGTATCATTCGTCTCCATTCACTCCTATCTAACACGCTCATGCACGCTTGCTGGAAGTCCAAGCCCCTCACCCACAAAACCTCCTTTACCCCCTCTTTCCAACCCTTTCGAGGACGACCCCTACCCCTCTTTCCTTCCCCTATAGATTTATATGCTTTCCATGTCATTCTACTTTGATCCATTCTCTCTAAATGACCAAACCACCTCAACAACCCCTCTTCTGCCCTCTGACTAATGCTTTTATTAACTCCACACCTTCTCCTAATTTCCACACTCCGAATTTTCTGCATAATATTTACACCACACATTGCCCTTAGACAGGACATCTCCACTGCCTCCAACCATCTCCTCGGTGGTTTTAATGTGTACCTGCATGCCAGCAGTGTTTAAGTTTACTTAGGTTCAAGTACACATAGGTATAATTGTCGGTTATAATAATAATGTAGGGATGTAGTCCACCTGGGCTACATACCTACAAGATATTTAATGTGGCCCAGAGCCATATTATTACCACCAACATACCATGTTCACTGAGTTTAATCGTTTCTAAAAACAACCTTTAGATGCCATCATAAACAAAGGGAGAAGTAATGAATAATTCATGCCGAGAATTGCAAACAAAAGCGTTATGTATTAAGGGGAGTGACATAATGTTTTCCCTCCACCCGGCTACCACACCTCCATAGTATATAAACAAAATGTTTAAATCTTGTGTAATGTGTTTCTTATATAATTTTGAGGAAAACATAATAGATGGATTAATGAAAATCTCTATATTAATGTAAAATAAGACATTTCATGTTCCCAAGAGTGATTATTATTAGTTTTACGTAATGTTTTCCCTCCGCCTGGCAATAACACTTATATAATTTTGAAGAAAATATCATAGACTGATTAATGAAAATGTCTATATTGACATAAAATTAAACATTTAACACTTTGTCTGTTTTGGTCGTATATATACGTCTTATGAGCCACCGTTTTTTCCGTATATATACTCATAAATTCAGGCAGCTTCAAATCAAGGAGGAGAAAGCTGGTAGGCCCACATGTGAGAGAATGGGTCTGTGTGGTCAGTGTGCACCATATAAAAAAAATCCTGCAGCAAGCAGTGCTTAATGAGAAAAAAGAAAACTCTGACTGTAGTCTGCATAACAGTAAATCTTCTATTTTTTGTTTGAATAAAAATTCAAAATAGAAAGCAAGAGTTAATATCAAGGGGGCCTGGAGATGTGACTGAGGAACAAAGAAAATGTTACTTTAGAGCCAGGAATGTCTGCATTGTTCATTCTGGACACTGTTTTGAAATTGTCATGTACAGTGGACCCCCGCATAACAATGGCATCACATAGCGATTTTTCCGCATACCGATTACTTTTATCGCAAAATTTTTGCCGCGCATACCGATTAAAAACCCGCTTACCGATTTTCGTCCGAGACGCGTCCAATGTGCCCTCAGCCAGCCTCACATGTGCCGGCCGTCCCATTGTTTACCAGCCAGCCTCCGCGGTAACATCCAAGCATACACTCGGAATATTTCGTATTATTACAGTGTTTTCGGTGCTGTTTCTGGAAAATAAGTGACCATGGGCCCCAAGAAAGCTTCTAGTGCCAACCCTGTGGTAAAAAGGGTGAGAATTAGTATGGAAATTAAGAAAGATTTTGAAGGGTTTGGGGCTAACCCTGAGAAGCCTATGCCAGTTGTGGAATCCATTGTGCCTACTTCAAAGATTAAGGAAATGTGTGCACAGTGGGTTGAACTGCAAACCTTTATAGATGAAAATCACCCTGACACAGCTGTTGCAAGCCGTGCTGGTGACTATTTCAATGACAATGTTGTGGCCCATTTTAGACAAATCGTAAAGGAACGGGAGGTACAGAGCTCTATGGACAGATTTGTTGTGCGACAGAGGTCCAGTGACTCTCAAGCTGGTCCTAGTGGCATTAAAAGAAGAAGGGAAGTAACCCCGGAAAAGGACTTGCTACCTCAAGTCGTAATGGAAGGGGATTCCCCTTCTAAACAGTAAGAAGATAATGCTCTCCCCTCCTCCCATCCCATCAATCGTCACCAGATCTTCAATAAAAGTAAGTGTCATTTAATTGTGCATGCCTTTTTCAGTTTGTGTGTATTAAAATTAACATTTCATGTGGTAAAAAAAATTTTTTTTCATACTTTTGGGCGTCTTGCACGGATTAATTTGATTTCCATTATTTCTTATGGGGAAAATTCATTCGCATAACGATTATTTCGCATAACGATGAGCCCTCTTGCACGGATTAAAATCGTTAACCGGGGGTCCACTGTATTTTAATTTTTGTGAAATTGGCCAAATTGCAAATTTCTGACCACGTTATTGGGTAGTTGAAATTCGTAAATAGGCAGTTTCTTGTACTCAATCGATAGAAAAAATGGAGTTCTAAAGAAATAGCTATGAGTTTGGTCGACTGGAACAATAGAATTAGCCGAAAATAGGGATCAAAGTGTTTGAAATCGCTGCGTCGTCAATATCATCGAGGTCACTAACTTCGCGAGAGCGTAATTCCATCAGTTTTCCATCAAATTTCGTTCTTTCAGTGTCATTACAATCGGGTAAAGATTCTCTATCATTTCATAAGATTTTTTTTTTTTTTTTTTTTTTTTTTCTCCTCTACACCAGGAGACACCTCAGGATTTGGGGTTGCGACAGTCAAGGGGTTAATGTGTCCAAGAGTGATTATTATTACATGTTAGAGAAATGTGCTTATGGAGAATGTAAAGAAACCGGGTGGCCTGCACCATATTTGAAAGACCGCTTGCCATATAGAAAGTTTTGGTCATAATTTGAGATCGCCATATTAGCCGAACACCATAAGGTGACACGCCGAAAAGCGGGGCCCTACTGTACTGACAAAACCTATTTCATTCAGTTTGGAACCAGAGCTGCAAATGTTCCACTTAACATAACACTAAATGGATCACCCATCACAAGACTCAGAGGGAAAATTCCTAGGAATCCACCTTGACAGTATCCTCAAATTCCAGACACATATGTAACAAATTTCCAAAAAAATCTCTAAGACAGTAGGCATATTATCAAAGATACGGTACTATGTTCCACAAGCAGCTCTCCTTGCACTGTATCATTCACTCATATACTCTTATCTCATATGGAATTTGTGCATGGGAATCAACAACATTAAATCTCCTAAGGCCACTAATAACCCAGCAAAAGGCTGCAGTCAGAATGATAAATTCCCACTCACGACAGCATTCTCCACCTTTATTCAAAAGTCTAAATCTGCTCACCATAAAGAACATCCACACTTATTTATGTGCCTACTACATACATAGAACAATACACACAAACATAAACCCTCCACTCAAACTTCTCACCAATCTTAACAGGTCACGCAACCATAACACAAGACACAGATCTCTTTCTGATACACCCCATGTCCATATCACACTGTGTAAAAACTCTGTGCACATAAAGGGCCTCAAAATTTGGAATTCATTACCAGAAAATACTAAAGTAACCTTGTCTGAAAATCAATTTAAAACTCTCTTAAAAAAACCACTTACTCGCTCTGGACTAAATACTCAATACTCAGTATTTAACTTTACCAATAAATCTCCCATTTACTTAAATCTTGAAACCTCAAGACAGCTAATAGGAAATTGATCATCTTGTTATGTTATACATTGTAATGCAGCAAATTCACAACTAAATGCTTGAAAATCGAAATGTTCGAACTTATTTCTTTCAAATGCTCAATTGTACTTCATATTGTAAATTGTTGACGGTAATTTTTACCACTGAATCTATCTTTGCTTAGTTAATTTTAAGCCTGCCCATAATGCTAAGCATACAAGGGGCTTTTGGCATGTACACCCAACTACTATGGTTCCTAGTACAACTATGTATAATGTCCAAATAAAGTATTGTATTGTATTTGTGTGTGTGTGTGTGTGTGTATATATATACAGTGGACCCCCGGTTCGCGATGCTATCGGTATCCGATAAATCCGGTAACCGATGCATTATATCGCAGAAAATTTGCCTCGCTTCCCGATACAAAACCCAGTATGCAATGTGGTTCGTACGAGACGTGTCCATGTGTGGCCTGAACTGCCCCGTGTGTGCCAGTGTTTACAAGCCAGCCAGTGTGCGCGCATTTAAGGATACATTCGGTACATTCCATATTATCCATATTATCACTGTTTTTGGTGCCTGTTTTCGCAAAATAAGTCACCACGGGCCCCAAGAAAGCTCCCAGTGCCAACTGTTTGAGACCGAGGGTGCTAATGACTGTTGAAATGAAGAAAGAGATAATTGCAAAGTACGAAAGTGGAGTGCGTGTGTCGGAGCTGGTCAGGTTGTATAGTAAACCCCATTCAACCATCTCTGCTGGATCAACTTCAACAGCACGAGGCCACACCTGAGGAAATTGCTTCGGAGGAGGGGACAGAGAAATTGAAGAAGTTGCCTACTTCAAAGATTAAGGAAATCTGTGCAAAGTGGCTTGAAGTGCAAACCTTCATGGATGAAAATCACCCTCAGAAAGCTATTGCAAGACGTGCTGGTGACTATTACACTGACAATGTTGTGAACCACTTTAGGAAAGTCATAAAGGAAAGAGAGGTACAGGCCTCTATGGACAGATATGTTGTGCGACAGAGGTCCAGTGACTCTCAACCTGGTCCCAGTGGCATTAAAAGAAGAAGGGAAGTAACCCCGGAAAAGGACTTGCTACCTCAAGTCCTAATGGAGGGGGATTGCCCTTCTAAATGCTAACACCATCCACACTCTCCCCTCCTCCCATCCCATCAATCATCACCAGATCTTCATTAAAGGTAAGTGTCAATTATTCTTTCGTTATTTATTGTTATTGTTGTTATTGTAATTACTATTCTACTGCATTAAACTTAATATTTCATGTGGTAAATTTTTTTTTTCATACTTTTGGGTGTCTTGCACGGATTAATTCAATTTCCATTGTTTCTTATGGGGAAAATTGATTCGCTTTCCGATATTTTTGGTTTACGATGAGCTCTCGAGAACGGATTAGTATCACGAACCGGGGGTCCTCTGTGTATATATATATATATATGTATATCTATGTATGTATGTATGTATGTATGTATGTATGTATGTATGTATATATATATATATATATATATATATATATATATATATATATATATATATATATATATATATAAATAAGGTAAGGCAGCCGGGATTGATGGGATAAAGATAGAAATGTTAAAAGCAGGTGGGGATATAGTTTTGGAGTGGTTGGTGCAATTATTTAATAAATGTATGGAAGAGGGTAAGGTACCTAGGGATTGGCAGAGAGCATGCATAGTTCCTTTGTATAAAGGCAAAGGGGATAAAAGAGAGTGCAAAAATTATAGGGGGATAAGCCTGCTGAGTATACCTGGTAAAGTGTATGGTAGAGTTATTATTGAAAGAATTAAGAGTAAGACAGAGAATAGGATAGCAGATGAACAAGGAGGCTTTAGGAAAGGTAGGGGGTGTGTGGACCAGGTGTTTACAGTGAAACATATAAGTGAACAGTATTTAGATAAGGCTAAAGAGGTCTTTGTGGCATTTATGGATTTGGAAAAGGCGTATGACAGGGTGGATAGGGGGGCAATGTGGCAGATGTTGCAAGTGTATGGTGTAGGAGGTAGGTTACTGAAAGCAGTGAAGAGTTTTTACGAGGATAGTGAGGCTCAAGTTAGAGTATGTAGGAAAGAGGGAAATTATTTCCCAGTAAAAGTAGGCCTTAGACAAGGATGTGTGATGTCACCGTGGTTGTTTAATATATTTATAGATGGGGTTGTAAGAGAAGTAAATGCGAGGGTCTTGACAAGAGGTGTGGAGTTAAAAGATAAAGAATCACACACAAAGTGGGAGTTGTCACAGCTGCTCTTTGCTGATGACACTGTGCTCTTGGGAGATTCTGAAGAGAAGTTGCAGAGATTGGTGGATGAATTTGGTAGGGTGTGCAAAAGAAGAAAATTAAAGGTGAATACAGGAAAGAGTAAGGTTATGAGGATAACAAAAAGATTAGGTGATGAAAGATTGAATATCAGATTGGAGGGAGAGAGTATGGAGGAGGTGAATGTATTCAGATATTTGGGAGTGGACGTGTCAGCGGATGGGTCTATGAAAGATGAGGTGAATCATAGAATTGATGAGGGAAAAAGAGTGAGTGGTGCACTTAGGAGTCTGTGGAGACAAAGAACTTTGTCCTTGGAGGCAAAGAGGGGAATGTATGAGAGTATAGTTTTACCAACGCTCTTATATGGGTGTGAAGCATGGGTGATGAATGTTGCAGCGAGGAGAAGGCTGGAGGCAGTGGAGATGTCATGTCTGAGGGCAATGTGTGGTGTGAATATAATGCAGAGAATTCGTAGTTTGGAAGTTAGGAGGAGGTGCGGGATTACCAAAACTGTTGTCCAGAGGGCTGAGGAAGGGTTGTTGAGGTGGTTCGGACATGTAGAGAGAATGGAGCGAAACAGAATGACTTCAAGAGTGTATCAGTCTGTAGTGGAAGGAAGGCGGGGTAGGGGTCGGCCTAGGAAAGGTTGGAGAGAGGGGGTAAAGGAGGTTTTGTGTGCGAGGGGCTTGGACTTCCAGCAGGTATGCATGAGCGTGTTTGATAGGAGTGAATGGAGACAAATGGTTTTTAATACTTGACGTGCTGTTGGAGTGTGAGCAAAGTAACATTTATGAAGGGGTTCAGAGAAACCGGGAGGCCGGACTTGAGTCCTGGAGATGGGAAGTACAGTGCCTGCACTCTGAAGGAGGGGTGTTAATGTTGCAGTTTAAAAACTGTAGTGTAAAGCACCCTTCTGGCAAGACAGTGATGGAGTGAATGATGGTGAAAGTTTTTCTTTTTCGGGCCACCCTGCCTTGGTGGGAATCGGCCAGTGTGATAAAAAAAAAAAAAAAAAAAAAAAAATATATATATATATATGGAAAAGTGGATAAAAAGGCTTCAATAATGTGTGAGTGTGGTGAAAGTGTTGAATGATGATGAAAGTATTTTCTTTTTGGGGATTTTCTTTCTTTTTTTTTTTGGGTCACCCTGCCTCGGTGGGAGACGGCCGACTTGTTGAAAAAAAAAACAAAAAAATATATATATATATATATAAATATATATATAAATATAAAATATATTTATAAATATATATATATAAATTATATATATATATATATATATATATATATATATATATATATATATATATATATATATATTATATAATGTTGGTAGACAGCAACCACCCAGGGAAGTACTACCGTCCTGCCAGATGACTGTGAAACAGAAACCTGTAACTGTTTTGCATGATGGTAGGATTGCTGGTGTCCTTTTTTCTGTCTCATAAACATGCAAGATTTCAGGTACGTCTTGCTACTTCTACTTACACTTAGGTCACACTACACATACATGTACAAGCATATATATACATACCCCTTTGAGTTTTCTTCTATTTTCTTTCTAGTTCTTGTTCTTGTTTATTTCCTCTTACCTCCATGGGGAAGTGGAACAGAATTCTTCCTCCGTAAGCCATGCGTGTTGTAAGAGGCGACTAAAATGCCGGGAGCAAGGGGCTAGTAACCCTTCTCCTGTATATATTACTAAATGTAAAAGGAGAAACTTTCGTTTTTCTTTTTGGGCCACCCCACCTCGGTGGGATACGGCCAGTGTGTTAAAAGAAAAAAAAAAAAAAAAATATATATATATATATATATATATATATATATATATATATACATATACATATATATATACATATACATATATATACATATACATACATACACATATATATACATATACATACATACATACATTCATACATACATACATACATGCATACATACATACATACATACATACATACATACACACACACACACACACACACACACACACACACACACACACACAGTGGACCCCCGACCAACGATATTAATCCGTTCCTGAGAGCTCATCGTTAATCGAAATTATCGTTAGTCGAGTTAATTTTCCCCATAAGAAATAATAGAAATCAAATTAATCCGTTCCTGACACCCCAAAGTATTAAAAAAAAAAATTTTACCACATGAAATATTAATTTTAATACACACAAACTGAAAAAGACATGCACAGTTACATGACACTTACCTTTATTAAAGATCTGGTGATGATTGATGGGATGGGAGGAGGGGAAGAGTGTTGATAGTGTTAGTGTTTAGAAGGGGAATCCCCTTCCATTAGGACTTGAGGTGGCAAGTCCTTTTCCGGGGTTACTTCCCTTCTTCTTTTAATGCCACTATGACCTGCTTGAGAGTCACTGGACCTCTGTTGCACAACATATCTGTCCACTCAGGGAATCTATCTCATGTCCCACCATTATTGTACAAGCGAGCGGCCCATGTCCTTTCGCATGCTATCTCATTACTTTTTAACAAGTCACTAGAAACTAGCACCTTCCCAAAACTACTCGAGATGGC
The DNA here is from genome assembly GCF_038502225.1 of Cherax quadricarinatus. Lineage (NCBI taxonomy): Eukaryota > Metazoa > Arthropoda > Malacostraca > Decapoda > Parastacidae > Cherax > Cherax quadricarinatus. Next base: position 6,876,203 of record NC_091327.1, read on the forward strand.
AAGGGTTACACCAATACATAAAGGTGGTGACCCTACAGATTTAAACAACTAAGACCAATATCAAACTTACCATTGCTATTCAAAATCTTTGAGAAACTCGTGCACAGGAGACTATATTCATTTATAACGGCACAAAACATACTCAATCCCTGCCAATTTGGATTCAGGAAAAATAAAAGCACTAACAATGCAATCATAAAAATGCTAGATCTGCTTTACACAGCATTGGAAAATAAGGAATATCCACTAGGAATTTTTATTGACCTAAGAAAAGCTTTTGACACAGTAGACCACGGCATCCTACTCCTCAATCTTGACCATTATGGTATAAGAGGCCATGCACTTGCATATTTCAAATCTTACCTTACTAATGGGTATCAGTATGTCACCATTAAAGACACAGCATCAACAACACAGCCACTTGATACTGGAGTTCCGCAGGGAAGTGTCCTTGGTCCCCTGCTCTTCCTCATGTACATCAATGATCTTCCAAACATATCTCAACACCTGAACCCCATTCTCTTTGCTGACGACACGAATTATGTCATCTCTCACCCTAATCTTGCCACCCTCAACACCATTGTTAACGAGGAGCTGATCAAAATATCGACTTGGATGACAGCCAATAAACTTACGCTTAACACTGACAAAACCTACTACATTATGTTTGGTAGCAGAGCAGGAGTTGCGCAAATTAACATTAAGATCAACAACACTCTAATTGCCAGACATAATGACGGCAAATTCCTAGGCCTATACCTCGACAACAGCCTGAATTTCAGCACCCATATCCAACACATAACCAGAAAAGTATCCAAAACGGTGGGGATCCTCTCCAAGATACGATACTACGTGCCACAAACTGCCCTTCTCACACTATACCATTCACTTATATATCCATACCTCACCTATGCTATCTGTGCTTGGGGTTCAACTGCAGCAACACACCTGAAGCCAATAATAGCCCAACAAAAAGCCGCAGTAAGAATAATCACTAAATCCCATCCCTGGCAACACACCCCACCACTCTTCATAGATCTAAACTTGCTACCTGTTCAGTACATCCACACTTACTACTGTGCAATCTACATCTACAGGACCTTAAATTCCAATATTAACCTTGACCTAAAATGCTTTCTTGATAGTTGTGACAGAACCCACAAGCATAACACCAGACACAAACATGACATTCCCCGTGTCCGACTAAACCTTTACAAAAATTCAATATATGTCAAAGACCCTAAAATCTGGAACACCCTACCTGAAAACTCTAGAACTGCTGACACATTCATCACCTTCAAAATTACCATTAGAAAACATCTTATCTCCCTGATGCACCCTGTCAACTAGTTACACGAATACCACCTGGTGGTTCACACTTTCACTCACCCATTTGACCATAAACAGAAATATCAATCTCAATCTTAAAATAATGAATCCTAACTAGTCATAAGTTGGGCTGTGATACTCCAATACTGAAACTATGTATTGTGCCAAAACAAAAGGATTCACATTGCTAAACTCACAAACTAGCATTTAGTCACTTAGCCATAATACCAACTTACCTCATAATTTGTAATATTTTAAATTTAAGATTTAATCTAAGTCTGCCCGAAATGCCTAGCCATGCTAGGTGTTCTAGTGTTACACTCTGTAAGTATTATTTTACTACATATAAACCACACAATAACCAAATTCTGTAAACTCAGCATTGTAATCCTTATAGAGAATAAACATGGAATTTGAATAGAGGCCTGTACCTCCCATTCCTTTATGACATTCCTAAAGCGTTTCACAACATTGTCAGTATACAGGTTGCCAACACGGCTTGCAGTAGCTGTGTCAGGGTTATTTTCATCAAAAAAGATTTGCACTTTAAGCCACATTGCACACATTTCCTTAATCTTTGATGTAGGCAACTTCTTCAATTTCTCTATCCCCTCCTCCAAAGCAGTTTCCTCAGGTGTGGCCTCTTGCTGTTGAAGATGATCTAGCAGCTCATCAGTGGTTAGTTCTTCATTGTCCTCCTCCACCAACTCTTCCACATCCTCCCCACTAACCTCCAACCCCAAGGACTTCCCCAATGCCACAATGGATTCCTCAACTGGCATAGGATTCTCAGGGTTAGCCTCAAACCCTTCAAAATCCCTTTTGTCTACACATTCTGGCCACAGTTTCTTCCAAGCAGAGTTTAAGGTCCTCTTAGTCACTTCCTCCCAAGCCTTACCTATAATGTTTACACAATTGAGGATGCTAAAGTGATCTCTCCAAAACTCTCTTAGAATCAATTGAGTTTCTGAGGTCACTACAAAGCACCTTTCAAACATAGCTTTTGTGTACAGTTTCTTGAAGTTGGAAATGACCTGCTGGTCCATGGGCTGCAGGAGAGGAGTGGTATTAGGAGGCAAAACCTTCACCTTAATGAAGTTCATGTCCGCAGAAAGTCGCTCTGCCAAGTCTCAAGGATGACCAGGAGCATAGTCTAATACCAGGAGGCACTTAAGGTCCAATTTGTTTTCCAGGAGGTAATTTTTCACAGTGGGGGCAAATGCATGGTGTAACCAGTCATAGAAAAAGTCCCTAGTGACCCATGCCTTACTGTTTGCCCTCCACAGCACACACAAATTAGCCTTGAGGACATTGTTTTTCCTGAACACTCTGGGAGTTTCAGAGTGATACACCAATAAAGGCTTCACTTTGCAGTCACCACTAGCATTGGCACACATCAACAGAGTAAGCCTGTCTTTCATAGGCTTATGTCCTGGGAGTGCCTTTTCCTCTTGATTAATGTAGGTCCTGCTTGGCATTTTCTTCCAAAACAGACCTGTTTCGTCACAATTAAACACTTGTTCAGGTTTCAGTCCTTCACTGTCTATGTACTCCTTGAATTCCTGCACATATTTTTCAGCTGCTTTGTGGTCCAAACTGGCAGCCTCACCATGCCTTATCACACTATGTATGCCACTACGATTCTTAAATCTCTCAAACCAACCTTCGCTGGCCTTAAATCCACTCAAATCACCACTAGTTGCTGGCATTTTTTTAATTAAATCGTCATGCAACTTCCTAGCCTTTTCACATATGATCGCTTGAGAGATGCTATCTCTTGTTATCTGTTTTTCGTTTATCCACACCAATAACAGTCTCTCAACATCTTCTATCACTTGCGATCTCAGTTTCGAAAACATAGTTGCACCTTTGGCAAGAACAGCTTCCTTGATTGCCGTTTTCTTGCCCACAAAAGTAGCGATGGTTGATTTGGGTTTTGTGTACAACCTGGCCAGCTCGGAGACATGCACTCCACTTTCATACTTAGCAATGATCTCTTTCTTCATATCCATAGTAATTCTCACCCTTTTTGCTGTAGCGTTCGCACTAGAAGCTTTCTTGGGGCCCATGGTGATTTATTTTGCAGGTGCAATCACTATAAATGCTGTGATAATATGAAATGTTACGTCTGTATGTTTGGATGGGACCGCGGTGGCTGACTGGCTTGTAAACATTGGCACCCACGGGACAGGTGAGGCGCGCTCAGGCCACAAGTGGATGCATCTCGAATGGAACGAATAGCGTTGGTCGGGTTTTTTAATGTTAGTCGAGGCAAAATTTTTGCGTTAAAATGTATCGCTAGTCGGATTTAACCCTTTCAGGGTCCAAGGCCCAAATCTGGAGTCACGCACCAGTGTCCAAGAATTTTCAAAAAAAAAATTTGTTATTTTTTCTTATGAAATCGTAGAGAATCTTTTTGTGAAGGTAATAAAACAAAAAGTACGAAATTTGGTGGAAAATTGACGAAATTATGCTCTCGCGAATTTTGATGTGTCAGCGATATTTACGAATCGGCGATTTTGCCGACTTTGACTCCCATTTTAGGCCAATTACATTATTCCAATCAAGCAAATTCTTAGCTATTTCACTAGTATTACTTCTATTCTATCGATTGAGCACAAGAAATCGCCAAGTCAACTGTTTCAACTACAAAATAAAGTGATCGGAAATTGTTAATTTGGCCAATTTAACCCTTTGACTGTTTCAGGCCCCTCTCTGAAACTGTCATTCTATGTCGCTCAATTTTTGAAAAAAAAAAAATTATTTTTTCTTATGAAATGATAGAGAATCTTTTCCCGATGGTAATGACACCAAAAGTTCGAAATTTGGTCGAAAACTCGTGGAATTATGCTCCCGCGAAGTTAGCGGTCTCGGCGACATATGCGTATCGGCGATTTCGCCGACTTTGAGCCCTATTTTCAGCCAATTCCATTGTTCCAGTTGACCAAACTCATAGCTATTTCTTTAGAACTCCATTTTATCTATCAGCTGAGTACAAGAAACCTCCAATTTACTAATTTGGACTACCCAATATGATGGTCAGAAATTGGCAATTTGGCCAATTTCACGCAAACTAAAAAAGATGCCAATTTCAAAATAGGGTCCAGAATAAACAAGATAGACATTCGTGGCACTAAAATAACATATGCTCTGTTCATTAGTCACATCTCTAGGCCCCTCTTATATTATTATTGCTTTCTATTTTGATTTTTTATTCATACAAAAAAATACAAAATTTACTGTTATGCAGACGACTGCATTATTGTAAAAATGGTATAAATAATATCAGTGCACTAGTGAAAGAATATTAGACTCCCCAGTTGACGTGTATTGGACGTGTGGTGTGATTTATTTACTCTTGAACATTGGTAAAAATCGAACATTTCCGCTACTTTGAGCTCAGTTTCAAGGTCGTTTTCATCGTAAAAGTAATGAAAATCATCTCTATTTCTGTAATATGTTTTCCATTTTATCACCTAAGACCATGAAAACGCGAATACAACGATAAATACTATACGAAAATACACCTCAAAGTCGGCGTTTTATTCCAAAAAAACGATCAGAGTTTTTTTTTTCTCATTACGCAATGTTTGCTGCAGGATTTTTTTTATGTGGTGCACACTGACCACACAGACGCATTCTCTCACATGTGGGCCTACCAGCTTTCTCCCGCTTGATTTGAAGCCGCTAGAATTATTGAGTATATATACATCAGAAACATTGGCTCGTAAGACGTATTTATACGTCGAAAACAGTCAAAGGGTTAACACAAAGTTCAAAATATTCCAATTTCAAAATAGGGTCCAGAATGAACAATGTAGGCATTCCTGGCACTAAACTAACATTTCCTCTGTTCATTAGTTATGTTTTGAGGCTTTACAAATAAATTCCATTTTGATTTTTTATTCACATAATGAATTTTTATTCACACCAAAAAATAGAAGATTTACTGTTATGCAATACTGTAATAATTGTATAAATATCATCACCATATTTGTGAATGTATATTAGACCCACCAGCTGATGTGTATTAGACGTGTGAGGTCGTTTGTTTACTCTTGAATATCGGCAAAAATTTAACATTTCTGCTACTTTGAGCTCAGTTTCAAGCCATTTCCAGTGCTAAAACCAATCAAAATCATCTCTATTTCTGTAATATGTCTTCCATTCTATCAAATGAGACCAAGAAATCGCAAATACAACTATAAAAAACATACGAGAAAACACTGCAAAGTTGCTGTTTTAATCGAAAAATCATGATTTCATTTTTTTTCTCTCATTATACACAGTGTGCTGCAGGATCTGTTTTATGTGGTGCACACATACCACATAGATGTATTCTCTCATATCTAGGCCCAAATGTACCACTCACAGTTTATCAGAGTGAGCTGAGCTCATGGCGTAGATCTACGGTTTGGACCCTGAACGTAAAGCTGTAGATCTACGGGACAGACCCTGAAAGGGTTAACATTAGACGATGCCAACGTTGGTCGAGGGTCCACTGTGTATATATATATATATATATACAGTGGAGCCCCGCATAACGATATTAATCCGTTCCTGAGAGCTCATTGTTATGCGAAATTATTGTTATGCGAATGAATTTTCCCCATATGAAATAATGGAAATCAAATTAATCCGTACAAGACACCCAAAAGTATGAAAGAAAAAAATTTACCACGTGAAATATACATTTCCCTTCACACAAAGAGAAGGATACATGCACAATAGTAGAGTAGTACATGCACAATATATATTGTGCATGTACTACAGTGGACCCCCGCATAACGATTACCTCCGAATGCGACCAATTATGTAAGTGTATTTATGTAAGTGCGTTTGTACGTGTATGTTTGGGGGTCTGAAATGGACTAATCTACTTCACAATATTCCTTATGGGAATAAATTCAGTCAGTACTGGCACCTGAACATACTTATGGAGTGAAAAAATATCGTTAACCGGGGGTCCACTGTACTCTACTAAATGAAGAATAAATGACACTTACCTTTATTGAAGATGCAGCAATGACTGATGAGACACTGTGTCCTGGGAGTGCCTTTTCCTCCTGAGTACTGTAGGTCCTGTTTGGCATTTTCTCCAGAACAGGCCTTATCACACTGTGTATGCCACTACGATTCTTAAACCTCAAACCAACCTTTGCTGGCTTTAAATTCACCAATATGAGCACTAGTTCCAGGCATTTTCCCCTGTTCACCTGGGTGTTAGTCGACTGGTGTGGGTTGCATCCTGGGAGACAAGATTAAGGACCCCAAATGGAAATAAGTTAGACAGTCTTCGATGACACTGACTTTTTTGGGTTATCCTGGGTGGCTAACCCTCTGGGGTTAATTGTTTCTTGGTATTCTCAATAAGCCACACCAACAATGGTGCTACAGCAGCAGCAGCTGACAGTGCTACAGCAGCAGCTGACAGTGCTACAGCAGCAGCAGATGGTGCTACAGCAGCAGCAGACGGTACTACAGCAGCAGCAGCAGCTGACGGTGGTACAGCAGCAGCAGCAGCAGACGGTGCTACAGCAGCAGTAGATGGTACTACAGCAGCAGCAGCAGCTGGCGGTGGTACAGCAGCAGCAGCAGCTGACGGTGCTACAGCAGCAGCAGACGGTACTACAGCAACAGCAGCAGCTGATGGTGGTGCAGCAGCAGCAGCTGACAGTGCTACAGCAGCAGCAGCATCAGCAGTTGACCATGGTACCACAGTATTTCGATAATATTTCTCACCCTTTTTACCACAGGGTTGGCACTAGAAGCTTTCTTGGGGCCCATGGTCACTTATTTTGCAGATAAAATCACCAAAAACACTGTAATAATACGAAATGTTCCGATTGTATGCTTGGATGTTACCGCGGAGGCTGGCTGGTAAACAATGCCACCGGCGGAACATGTGAGGCTGGCTCAGGCCGCACATTAGACGCGTCTCGGACAAATAGCATTGAGCGGGTTTTTTAGCGGTATGCGAGGCAAAATCTTAGCGACAAAATGTATCGGTATGCGGATTTAACGTTATGTGATGCCAACGGTTTGCGGTGGTCCACTGTATATATATATATATATATATATATATATATATATATATATATATATATATATATATATATATATATATATATATATATATATATATATATATATATATATATATATATATATATATATATGTATTTATATATATATGTATTTTATATATATATATATATATATATATATATAAATATATATATATATATATATATATTATATATATATTTATTTATATATGTATGTATCTATATATATATATATATATATATATATTTATATATATATATATATATATTTATATATATATATATATATATATATTTATATATATATATATATATATATATATATTTATATATATATATATTTATATATATATATATATATATATATTTAATATACATATATATATATATTTATATATATCTCTGTATTTATATATATATATTTATATATATATATGTATTTATATATATCTCTTTATATATATATATGTATTTATATATATTTATATATATGTCTTTATATATCTTTATATATATATATTTATATATATATATATATATATACATATATATATATATATATATATATATATATTTATATATATATATATTTATATATGTATATATATTTATATATATATATATATATTTATGTATATATATTTAAATATGTGTATGTATATATATTTATATATGTGTATATATATTTTATTTTTATTATCACACTGGCCGATTCCCACCAAGGCAGGGTGGCCCGAAAAAGAAAAACTTTCACCATCATTCACTCCATCACTGTCTTGCCAGAAGGGTGCTTTACACTACAGTTTTTAAACTGCAACATTAACACCTCTCCTTCAGAGTGCAGGCACTGTACTTCCCATCTCCAGGACTCAAGTCCGGCCTGCCGGTTTCCCTGAACCCCTTCATAAATGTTACTTTGCTCACACTCCAACACCACGTCAAGTATTAAAAACCATTTGTCTCCATTCACTCCTATCAAACACGCTCATGCATACCTGCTGAAAGTCCAAGCCCCTTGCACACAAAACCTCCTTTACCCCCTCTCTCCAACCTTTCCTAGGCCGACCCCTACCCCGCCTTCCTTCCACTACAGACTGATACACTCTTGAAGTCATTCTGTTTCGCTCCATTCTCTCTACATGTCCGAACCACCTCAACAACCCTTCCTCAGCCCTCTGGACAACAGTTTTGGTAATCCCGCACCTCCTCCTAACTTCCAAACTATGAATTCTCTGCATTATATTCACACCACACATTGCCCTCAGACATGACATGTCCACTGCCTCCAGCCTTCTCCTCGCTGCAACATTCATCACCCATGCTTCACACCCATATAAGAGCGTTGGTAAAACTATACTCTCATACATTCCCCTCTTTGCCTCCAAGGACAAAGTTCTTTGTCTCCACAGACTCCTAAGTGCACCACTCACTCTTTTTCCCTCATCAATTCTATGATTCACCTCATCTTTCATAGACCCATCCGCTGACACGTCCACTCCCAAATATCTGAATACATTCACCTCCTCCATACTCTCTCCCTCCAATCTGATATTCAATCTTTCATCACCTAATCTTTTTGTTATCCTCATAACCTTACTCTTTCCTGTATTCACCTTTAATTTTCTTCTTTTGCACACCCTACCAAATTCATCCACCAATCTCTGCAACTTCTCTTCAGAATCTCCCAAGAGCACAGTGTCATCAGCAAAGAGCAGCTGTGACAACTCCCACTTTGTGTGTGATTCTTTATCTTTTAACTCCACGCCTCTTGTCAAGACCCTCGCATTTACTTCTCTTACAACCCCATCTATAAATATATTAAACAACCACGGTGACATCACACATCCTTGTCTAAGGCCTACTTTTACTGGGAAATAATTTCCCTCTTTCCTACATACTCTAACTTGAGCCTCACTATCCTCGTAAAAACTCTTCACTGCTTTCAGTAACCTACCTCCTACACCATACACTTGCAACATCTGCCACATTGCCCCCCTATCCACCCTGTCATACGCCTTTTCCAAATCCATAAATGCCACAAAGACCTCTTTAGCCTTATCTAAATACTGTTCACTTATATATATATATATATATATATATATATATATATATATATATATATATTTATATATATATATATACAGTGGACCCCCGGTTAACGATTTTAATCCGTGCAAGAGGGATAATTGTTATGCGAAATAATCGTTATGCGAATGAATTTTCCCCATAAGAAATAATGGAAATAAAATTAATCCGTGCAAGACGCCCAAAAGTATGAAAAAATTTTTTTTTTACCACATGAAATGTTAATTTTAATACACACAAACTGAAAAAGGCATGCACAATTAAATGACACTTACTTTTATTGAAGATCTGGTGATGATTGATGGGATGGGAGGAGGGGAGAGCATTATCTTCTTACTGTTTAGAAGGGGAATCCCCTTCCATTAGGACTTGAGGTAGTAAGTCCTTTTCTGGGGTTACTTCCCTTCTTTTTTTAATGCCACTAGGGCCAGCTTCAGAGTCACTGGACTTCTTTCGCACAAGATATCTGTCCATAGTGGCCTGTACCTCTCGTTCCTTTATGACTTGCCTAAAGTGTTTCACAACATTGTCAGTGTAATAATCACCAGCACGGCTTGCAATAGCTGTGTGAGGGTGATTTTCATCCATGAAGGTTTGCACTTGAAGCCACTTAGCACAGATTTCCTTTATCTTTGTAGTAGGCAACTTCTTCAATTTCTCTCTCCCCTCCTCTGAACCAGTTTCCCCAGGTCTGGCCTCTTGCTCTTGAAGTTGATCTATCAGCTCATCAGTGGTTAGTTCTTCATTGTCCTCCTCCACCAACTCTTCCACATCCTCCCCACTAACCTCCAACCCCAAGGACTTTCCCAATGCCACAATGGATTCCTCAACTGGCACAGGATTCTCAGGGTTAGCCTCAAACCCTTCAAAATCCCTTTTGTCTACACATTCTGGCCACAGTTTCTTCCAAGCAGAGTTCAAGGTCCTCTTAGTCACTTCCTCCCAAGCCTTACCTATAAGGTTTACACAATTGAGGATATTAAAGTGATCTCTCCAAAACTCTCTTAGAGTCAGTTGAGTTTCTGAGGTCATTACAAAGCACCTTTCAAACAGAGCTTTTGTGTACAGTTTCTTGAAGTTTGCAATAACCTGCTGGTCCATGGGCTGCAGGAGAGGCGTGGTATTAGGAGGCAAAAACTTCACCTTAATGAAGCTCATGTCCCCATAAAGTCGCTCTGCCACGTCTGTAGGATGACCAGGGGCATTGTCTAACACCAGGAGGCACTTAAGTTCTAATTTCTTTTCAGTTAGGTAATCTTTCACATTGGGGGCAAATGCATGGTGTAACCAGTTATAGAAAAATTCCCTAGTGACCCATGCCTTACTGTTTGCCCTCCACAGCACACACAAATTATCCTTGAGGACATTCTTTTGCCTGAACGCTCTGGGAGTTTCAGAGTGATACACTAATAAAGGCTTCACTTTGCAATCACCAGTAGCATTGGCACACATCAACAAAGTAAGCCTGTCTTTCATAGGCTTATGTCCTGGGAGTGCCTTTTCCTCCTGAGTAATGTAGGTCCTGCTTGGCATTTTCTTCCAGAACAGGCCTGTTTCATCACAATTAAACACTTGTTCAGGTTTCAGTCCTTCAGTTTCTATGTACTCCTTGAATTCCTGCACATATTTTTCAGCCGCTTTGTGGTCCGAACTGGCAGCCTCACCATGCCTTATCACACTATGGATGCCACTACGCTTCTTAAATCTCTCAAACCAACCTTTGCTGGCCTTAAATTCACTCACATCATCACTAGTTGCAGGCATTTTTTTAATTAAATCCTCATGCAACTTCCTAGCCTTTTCACATATGATCGCTTGAGAGATGCTATCTCCTGCTAGCTGTTTTTCATTTATCCACACCAATAAGAGTCTCTCAACATCTTCCATCACTTGCGATCTTTGTTTCGAAAACACAGTTGAACCTTTGGCAAGAACAGCTTCCTTGATTGTCTTTCTGGTGCCCACAATAGTAGCGATGGTTGATTGGGGTTTCTTGTACAGCTTGACTAGGTCGGCTATACGCACTCCACTTTCATACTTATCAATTATCTCTTTCTTCATTTCTATAGTAATTCTTACCCTTTGAGGTGTAGGGTTGGCACTAGAAGCTTTCTTGGGGCCCATGGTCACTTATTTTCCAGAAACAGCACCGAAAATACTGTAATAATACGAAATATTCCGAGTGTATGCTTGGATGTTACCGCGGAGGCTGGCTGGTAAACAATGGGACGGCCGGCACATGTGAGGCTGGCTGAGGGCACATTGGACGCGTCTCGGACGAAAATCGGTAAGCGGGTTTTTAATCGGTATGCGCGGCAAAAATTTTGCGATAAAAGTAATCGGTATGCGGAAAAATCGCTATGTGATGCCATCGTTATGCGGGGGTCCACTGTATATATGTATATATGTATATATATGTATATATGTATATATGTGTATATATGTATATATGTATATATATGTATATATATGTATATATATATATATATATATATATATATATATATATATATACAGTGGACCCCCGCATAGCGAACTTAATCCGTGCAAGAGGGCTGGTCGTTATGCGAAATGTTCGCTATGCGAATTAATTTTCCCCATAAGAAATAATGGAAATAAAATTAATCCGTGCAAGACACCCAAAAGTATGAAAAAAAATTTTTTTTTACCACAAAAAAATGTTAATTTTAGTACACACAAACTGAAAAAGGCATGCACAATTACATGACACTTACTTTTATTGAAGATCTGGTGATGATTGATGGGATGGGAGGAGGGGAGAGAGAGTGTTAGTGTTTAGAAGGGGAATCCCCTTCCATTAGGACTTGAGGTAGCAAGTCCTTTTCTGGGGTTACTTCCCTTCTTCTTTTAATGCCACTAGGACCAGCTTGAGAGTCACTGGACCTCTGTCGCACAACAAATCTGTCCATAGAGCTCTGTACCTCCCGTTCCTTCAAGACTTTCCTAAAATGGGCCATAACATTGTCATTGAAATAGTCACCAGCACGGCTTGCAACAGCTGTGTCAGGGTGATTTTCATCCATAAAGGTTTGCAGTTCAACCCACTGTGCACACATTTCCTTAATTTTTGAAGTAGGCACAATGGATTCCACAACTGGCATAGGCTTCTCAGGGTTAGCCCCAAACCCTTCAAAATCTTTCTTAATTTCCATACTAATTCTCACCCTTTTTACCACAGGGTTGGCACTAGAAGCTTTCTTGGGGCCCATGGTCACTTATTTTCCAGAAACAGCACCGAAAACACTGTAATAATACGAAATATTCCGAGTGTATGCTTGAATGTTACCGCGGAGGCTGGCTGGTAAACAATGGGACGGCGGCACATGTGAGGCTGGCTGAGGCCGCACATTGGACGCGTCTCGGACGAAGGTCGCTGAGCGGGTTTTTGTCCACTATGCGGGGCAAAATTTTAGCGAACAAAGCGTTCGCTATGCGGATTGTTCGCTATGCAAGGCGTTCGCTATGCGGGGGTCCACTGTATATATATATATATATATATATATATATATATATATATATATATATGTATGTATTTTTATATATATATATATATATATATATATATATATATATATATATATATATATATATATATATATATATATATATATATATATATATATATATATATATGTGTAGGAAAGAGGGAAATTATTTCCCAGTAAAAGTAGGCCTTAGACAAGGATGTGTGATGTCACCGTGGTTGTTTAATATATTTATAGATGGGGTTGTAAGAGAAGTAAATGCGAGGGTCTTGACAAGAGGCGTGGAGTTAAAAGATAAAGAATCACACACAAAGTGGGAGTTGTCACAGCTGCTCTTTGCTGATGACACTGTGCTCTTGGGAGATTCTGAAGAGAAGTTGCAGAGATTGGTGGATGAATTTGGTAGGGTGTGCAAAAGAAGAAAATTAAAGGTGAATACAGGAAAGAGTAAGGTTATGAGGATAACAAAAAGATTAGGTGATGAAAGATTGAATATCAGATTGGAGGGAGAGAGTATGGAGGAGGTGAATGTATTCAGATATTTGGGAGTGGACGTGTCAGCGGATGGGTCTATGAAAGATGAGGTGAATCATAGAATTGATGAGGGAAAAAGAGTGAGTGGTGCACTTAGGAGTCTGTGGAGACAAAGAACTTTGTCCTTGGAGGCAAAGAGGGGAATGTATGAGAGTATAGTTTTACCAACGCTCTTATATGGGTGTGAAGCATGGGTGATGAATGTTGCAGCGAGGAGAAGGCTGGAGGCAGTGGAGATGTCATGTCTGAGGGCAATGTGTGGTGTGAATATAATGCAGAGAATTCGTAGTTTGGAAGTTAGGAGGAGGTGCGGGATTACCAAAACTGTTGTCCAGAGGGCTGAGGAAGGGTTGTTGAGGTGGTTCGGACATGTAGAGAGAATGGAGCGAAACAGAATGACTTCAAGAGTGTATCAGTCTGTAGTGGAAGGAAGGCGGGGTAGGGGTCGGCCTAGGAAAGGTTGGAGAGAGGGGGTAAAGGAGGTTTTGTGTGCGAGGGGCTTGGACTTCCAGCAGGTATGCATGAGCGTGTTTGATAGGAGTGAATGGAGACAAATGGTTTTTAATACTTGACGTGCTGTTGGAGTGTGAGCAAAGTAACATTTATGAAGGGGTTCAGGGAAACCGGCAGGCCGGACTTGAGTCCTGGAGATGGGAAGTACAGTGCCTGCACTCTGAAGGAGGGGTGTTAATGTTGCAGTTTAAAAACTGTAGTGTAAAGCACCCTTCTGGCAAGACAGTGATGGAGTGAATGATGGTGAAAGTTTTTCTTTTTCGGGCCACCCTGCCTTGGTGGGAATCGGCCAGTGTGATAATAATAATATATATGTATTTTTATATCTATATATATATATATATATATATATATATATATATATGTATTTATATATATATATATATATATATATATATATATATATATATATATATATATATATATATATATATATATATATATATATATATATATATATATATATATATATATATATATATATATATATATATATATATATATACACACACACACACACACACACACACACACACACACACACACACATACACACAGTGGACCCTCGACCAACGATGGCATCGTATAACGTTAAATCTGACTACCGATACATTTTGAAGCAAAATTTTTGCCTCGACTAGCACTAAAAATCTCGACCGACGCGATTTGTTCCGTTCAAGACGCATCCACGTGTGGCCTGCGCAGTGTTTACAATCCAACCACCGTTGTCGCATCCAAATATGCAATTGGAACATTTCGTATTATCACAGCGTTTTTAGTGATTGCACCTGAAAAATAAGTCACCATGGGCCCCAAGAAAGCTTCTAGTGCCATCCCTGTGATAAAAAGGGTGAGAATTAGAATGGAAATTATGAAAGATTTTGAAGGGTTTGGGGTTAACCCTGAGATGCCTATGCCAGTTGTGGAATTCATTGTGCCTACTTCAAAGATTTAGGAAATGTGTGCAAAGTGGGTTGAACTTCAAACCTTTATGGATGAAAATCACCCTAACACAGCTATTGCAAGCCATGCTGGTGTCTATTACAATGACAATGTTGTGGCCCATTTTAGACAAATCGTAAAGGAACGGGACGTACAGAACTCTATGGACAGATATGTTGTGCAACAGAGGTCCAGTGACTCCCAAGCTGGTCCTAGTGGCATTAAAAGAAGGGAAGTAACCCCGAAAAAGGACTTGACACCTCAAGTCCTAATGGAAGGGGATTCTCCTTCTAAACACTAACACCATCCACACACTCCCCTCCTCCCATCCCATCAATCATCACCAGATCTTCAATAAAGGTAAGTGTCATGTAACTGTACATGTCTTCTTCAGTTTGTGTGTTTTAAATTTAATATTTCATGTGGTAAAAATTTTTTTTTTTTCAATACTTTGGCGTGTCAGGAACGGATTAATTTCATTTTCATTATTTCTTATGGGGAAAATTAACTCGACTAACGATAATTTCGACTAACAATGAGCTCTCAGGAATGGATTAATATCGTTGGTCGAGGGTCCACTGTATATATAAATCTTTCTGTCTGGATGGCCTGCCAAACACGTATTACATGTTGCAGAATCGTTTCTCTCTACTTACAGCATAAATGGTATGATATTCTGGCAGAATGACACTTCCATTTACAACACAGGTTATTTTCTATGTTGTTTTATTCAGTGGTACCTCGAGTTACAAACTTAATTCGTTCCAGAAGGCTGTTCGAGTGCTGATACCGAACGAATTTGTTCCCAAAATGAATAATGAAAATTAGGTTAGCGTTACAAAAAATGTGATTTTTAATATGCATAGAGATCTCCAGTGAATACTAGAAAGGACTTCCCTTCTAGCATCCAGCCTGTTACTGGGTTTTTGTAATAAGTAGTCAGTATCCTGGTCCAATTATCCATTAGAATTCAGTAAGATTCAATAGTGTTTCAGGATTACAACTGGTAGGCTACTAACTAAAGAAATTAAAATTTAATAAGTTTATTTATATCAAAATTGTCTAGGCGTATATTATCAAAGTAAATTATAGTAATCAATTGAATATAATAATCATAATAATCACTTCTCTTATGTACAGTAGTATTGTGCTGAAGGCACATGTCACATCTTAATGGCTTTTAAGTACCGTCTGGTACATTGTTAGCAATTAATAACATAATACAAATATATACAAGTAAGTTTGTGTGTATGTGTGTAAGTGCTCTAAGTAGTTCGCTATGTCTCAAGACTCGGCTAGGCTTAACCAGTGAATGACTAAAAGTCCTGACATAAACTAACTTCTAGACCAACCTGGCAATCAGAACAGCTTGCTTGAACAATAAAACGACTGACAAGCCGAACAGCAATATAACAAGCAACTGCGACACAGAATCAGGAACAAGGAGATAATATAATGACACTAAGTAGGGACCATCTGCAGATCCTCCACAAAAGTCATAAAACTCCGATACTACTGAATCTAAGTTCAGCATAAGAAATATCCCCGACTGTGACAGTGCACAGATACCAGTACAAATTAGGTCAGAAGTGTGTCTATGCGACACACAACCTCAGTACAACGTCGAAAATCACTAAGTCTAGGCAATGTTCTGTGAACAGAGTTCCACAGAACCAACAACAAGAAAGCAACAGAGACGATCCTCCAACAACGGAGAGGAGTGTGGGACATCTTGTTAGGAGAACGTCCAACCGACAAGAGACTCAGAAGCCCATCAGACTACTCCAGGCGAGGTGTGATCACCCCCCCTCATCACATGATTGCTCCGTGGACTGCTGCTGCCCAGCAACACAGAGAAGCTGGCAGAGTAACAAGCGGGGCGATAATTACAGTAGTTAGTCAACACTTGAACTATGAGCACTGAATAATATATAAATGTTACATCCTACCTAATAAATATAACTAAGTCAAATAATAATGTAAAGCAATATATTTACGATTTAGCTATTATCGCAAAAATAAGCAATATAAAATTATAAGAACAGGTAATATACATTATATACATTGTGACCCATTCAGGGGTTGCAATAGTTAGTCCATTTCAGACCCCCAAAAATACACTTACAAAAGCTCTTACAAAGATACACTTACATAATTTTTTGAGTTGGGAGCTGTTGGAAACTTGAGGTGCCACTGTATTTCTTTGGCTACTTCTGGCCACATCCATCTCAAAGCCACTAAACTCGGGGTCAGCATCACTTTCCTCCTAAAAGGAGTGTTAATGTGATAGTGAATCTCTGAGGCTTGCCATGCTGTTTGCTGTAGCTGGTGCTCCCACAACAGGGGTGGGCTAACCTCTAAAGCCATCAACTGTGAACTGTACTTGTCGGATAATGCTAGTTTAACTGCTCGTGTTTTCAGCACAGGAAAATGAATGAAGTTTTGCTCATTCAGCTGCATATACGTGAGTATGTGACTTAAGCATGTTGGGCCTCATGAAAACCTTTGGCAAGCAGCATGTGGCCCGCTGGCTGCAGTTTGCCCACCCTTGTCCTACAAGGTACTAAGTAGTCCCAGATATTTTTAATACTGCACACACTGAGTGTTAACCCCTTCACTGTAGCAACCCCAAATCCTGAGGTGTCTCCTGGTGTTGCAAAACTTCCCCCCCAAAAAAACAAAAATATTTTTTCTCATAAAACAATTGAGAATCTTTTCCCGAGTGTAATGACACCAAAAGAACGAAATTTGATGGAAAACTGATAGAATTACACTCTCATGAAGTTAGCAACCTCAGCGATATTTACGACTCGGCGATTTTGCCCACTTTGAGCCCTATTTTCGGCTAATTCCATTGTTCCGGTCGGCCAAACTCATAGCTATTTCTTTATAACTCCATTTTTTCTATCGATTGAGTACAAGAAACTGCCCATTTACCGATTTCAACTACCCAATAAGGTGGTCAGAAATTTGCAATTTGGCCAATTTCATAAAAATTAAAAAATATGACAATGTCAAAATAGGGTCCAGAATGAACAATGCAGATATTCCTGGCTCTAAAATAACATTTTCTATGTTCATCAGTCATGTCTCCAGGCCCCTCTGATATTACTCTTGCTTTCTGTTCTGAATTTTTATTCTAACAAAAAATAGAAGATTTACTGTTATGCAGACTACTGCAATATTGTAATAATTGTATAAATAATGTCAACCCATTCATGACTGCATATTAGAATGGCTACTTGGACATTTATTGGAAAATGGCATCATTGTTTACTTTTGAATATTGGCAAAAATCAAACATTTCCCCTTCTTTGAGTTCCATTTCAAGGTTCTTTTCAATTTCAATATTCAAATTCACCTGTTTCTATAATATGTTTTATACTCTATCAAATGAGACCAAGAAAATGAGAACACAACCATAAATACTATACGAAAATAGACCACAAATTCGGCATTTTAATAAAAATAACGGTCTGAGTTTTTTTTCTCATGCACTGCGTGCTGCAGTATTTTTTTTATATGGTGCACACTGACCACACAGACCCATTCTCTCACATGTGGGCCTACCAGTTTTCTCCTGCTTGATTTGAAACCGCTAGAATTTATGAGTATATATACGACAAAAACGGTGGCTCGTAAGATATATATATACGACTGAAACAGTCAAGGGGTTAAGACCCATTCTGTACTTCCTACACCTATCAGGCCTCTGCCGACATATTTGAAGGCAGGAAAGAAAAAATGTTGATCAACATTTGAAGCGCTAGGAATAAGAACATAGATCTACATTTGGACAGTTAAAGGGTTAATTTATTGCCTCCTGTATTTAATAATGTTACATTTTCTTTCATACAAGTTTTCCCACATTTCTCAATGCTATTTTCCCCATGATTGTTATATTTTCATTCATCCCAAACAGATGGTAATGCTATTAGGATGGGGTTCAAAGGCAATGCCTCAAGACAGCATAATGGGAAGGAACATGGTAGCTCGTGTTCTACGCTTCTTGTGTATAAACACACCACACTACAGGGCAGATGTCTTCAAGTATAACCTCGATGTTGTAAGGTTTGTTACCTTTCTCTTTTTAGTGTTTTTGAAGTTAGTATTTTCACTTTAATTAGTACATCACTTCAGCTAATATGTTTAAAAATAAAGTGTCCAAAAATGGCCATAAAATGCACTGAAGTACTTTCCTGTACACCTAATATAATACTGTACACACAATTTACAGAATTATTTTTTTTTTTTTCAACAAGTCGGCCGTCTCCCACAGAGGCAGGGTGACCCAAAAAGAAAGAAAATCCCCAAAAAGAAAATACTTTCATCATCATTCAACACTTTCACCTCACTCACACATAATTACTGTTTTTGCAGAGGTGCCCAGAATACAACAGTATAGAAGTATATGCATATAAAAATACACAATACAGTAAGGCCCCGTTTTACGGTGTTTCGCCTCACAGCGTTCCGCTAATATGGCAATGTCAAATTATGACCAAAATTTGCTATACGGAAAGCGGTCTTTCAAATACGGCGCCCCCTACCCGGTTTGTTTACATTTTCCATGACCACATCTATTATGTCAGGTAACTTTCCAAAATTTCAAGTGTTTTAAAGTTACTGCATATTTTATATGTACTCCGATAATTATACTTATGTGTACCTGTACCTAAATATACTTACACACTGTGCTGGTGTGCAGGTACACATTGAAATCGCTAAATAACAGAAAAAGGCACAATACCGTGGCTGGAACGATACACAAATAACCTGCACATAGAAGAGAGGAGCTTATGACGATGTTTCGGTCCGACTTGGACCATTTACAAAGTCACACTAACGAGAAGTAGAGCAGGAAGGGGTATACATAGGCAGGAAGAGGTAGTGGTGGTGGTGGTAGTAGTATTAGAGGTAGTAGTGGTGGTAGTAAGCTCGTCTCGTAAGCTCCTTTCTTCTATGTGCGAGTTATTTGTGTAAAATCGCTAAGTCTCTCTTTACTCATGACGCCAATACTACGTAATAATAATCACTCTTGGGCACACTAAATGTCTTATTTTACATCAATATAGGCATTTTCATTAATTCATCTATGATATTTTCCTCAAAATTATATATGAAACCCATTACATAGCATATAAAAATGATACATACACTCACAGAATAAAAATTGATGTAAATATAAGATTTGTTTACAAAGCAGCTGTGTAGGTAGTGTCGGAAGAATTACATTTTCTCTAGTCAAACTGGGGGATAACTGTAGAAAAATATTCGTTTCGTATGCCTTTACTCTCTATATAGCAATTCACGACCCTTGTGTTTTTAGTGCTTTTTATTATAATAATAATAAAATTATTATTATCTTCATTCTCTCTAAAAATGGTATGCTGCTGTTTGTTTATTCTGAACTAACTTGTACAACTTGTACACAATGTAAGAGCATTTGTATTGTGAGGTAATTATTATTATAATAAAAAAATATTGAGGTAAATGTTTTACAAACTCTTACAAACGTACGTGAATGAACTAAAAGCAGACACAAATTAATATGCATTTATTTCGCCTGACCAAGTGATCGCCCACTACCTGTTCAGTTTGTGTTCTTACAATGTCTCAACTCTGTATCTCGTTCTCTCGTTTACTCTTTCGTTAACTAGTTGGCTCTCATTGACGATGGCGTCTAAGGTTAGCTGTGATAAAAAGAGAAGTCGTAAGCCTCTTGCATTAAGTGCCAAGTTAGAGGATGATGGTGTGCCATTCTGATTTTATTCCATAAACACCCTGCCACTCACCTCTCACACATTAATATTAATATTTTAAGGTAAGTAATAAGTGTACTCTGTGTGTATCTTACCTTTTATTGTGTTTTTAATGCCTATTTATATTGCTAACTTAAAATAAGTTAGTGTAAATTTGTTGTCTGGCATTTATTGCATATTTTGTGTGTGCTCTGATAGTAATACTTGTGGACCTGTGTGGTAGCCAGGTGGAGGGACAGCATTACATTTTCTTTGTCATTCATTCAACACTGCCACGATAAGCCTGAGTCACCTAGACATGAGCGAATGGGTGTGCGCACTCAGTGTGCACCATATTAAAATAATTGGGGATGCCTGGGTACCATATGCTCTTTTTTCCTATTAAAAAAAATGCACCATATTAAAATAATTGGGGACTCTTGGATACCATATGCTCTTTTTTCCTATTAATTTTTTTTTTTTTCTCAAAAAACTTGGGGCACTACGCGAGTGAACGTATATAAACGTTTGGACTGTTTAGGGGTCAAAACCTGCCAATGTATGCTAAATTTCTAACATAGCCTCAACTCTACTAGACTTTGAAAAAGTGATTAACAACATTCCCATGCACTCAGCCCCAGGCAGAGACTTGCAGAACTCTTTGTTCAAGAGCTCCAAGACTCTCCCTTTTGTGTGCCTTAACCTGTAAACGGTAAAAATGTATATATACGTTCACTTCCCCAGTGCTCCAAATATTTTGAAAAATAAAAAAAAAAAATTTTTCTTAATGAAAATAAACAGCACATTTTTCTATGAGTTATAGGATGAAAATAAAAAAAATTAGGGTTAGTACTTACGAAATATGAGGCTGCAAAGCTGGCACTTAATTAATGCTCACATGACAGCAACATCGAGTGCTGCCGCTTGCAGAAGTGTTGCTGATATACCATTTTTTCTCGTTTGTATATTATTTTACATAATTTTGTTGAAAATAAGAAAAAGTTTTGGAGTGAGATTAACAAGTTAAGAAAGCCTAGAGAACAAATGGATTTGTCAGTTAAAAATAGGAGAGGAGAGTTATTAAATGGAGAGTTAGAGGTATTGGGAAGATGGAGGGAATATTTTGAGGAATTGTTAAATGTTGATGAAGATAGGGAAGCTGTGATTTCGTGTATAGGACAAGGAGGAATAACATCTTGTAGGAGTGAGGAAGAGCCAGTTGTGAGTGTGGGGGAAGTTCGTGAGGCAGTAGGTAAAATGAAAGGGGGTAAGGCAGCCGGGATTGATGGGATAAAGATAGAAATGTTAAAAGCAGGTGGGGATATAGTTTTGGAGTGGTTGGTGCAATTATTTAATAAATGTATGGAAGAGGGTAAGGTACCTAGGGATTGGCAGAGAGCATGCATAGTTCCTTTGTATAAAGGCAAAAGGGATAAAAGAGAGTGCAAAAATTATAGGGGGATAAGTCTGCTGAGTATACCTGGTAAAGTGTATGGTAGAGTTATTATTGAAAGAATTAAGAGTAAGACGGAGAATAGGATAGCAGATGAACAAGGAGGCTTTAGGAAAGGTAGGGGGTGTGTGGACCAGGTGTTTACAGTGAAACATATAAGTGAACAGTATTTAGATAAGGCTAAAGAGGTCTTTATGGCATTTATGGATTTGGGAAAGGCGTATGACAGGGTGGATAGGGGGGCAATGTGGCAGATGTTGCAGGTGTATGGTGTAGGAGGTAGGTTACTGAAAGCAGTGAAGAGTTTTTACGAGGATAGTGAGGCTCAAGTTAGAGTATGTAGGAAAGAGGGAAATTATTTCCCAGTAAAAGTAGGCCTTAGACAAGGATGTGTGATGTCACCGTGGTTGTTTAATATATTTATAGATGGGGTTGTAAGAGAAGTAAATGCGAGGGTCTTGGCAAGAGGTGTGGAGTTAAAAGATAAAGAATCACACACAAAGTGGGAGTTGTCACAGCTGCTCTTTGCTGATGACACTGTGCTCTTGGGAGATTCTGAAGAGAAGTTGCAGAGATTGGTGGATGAATTTGGTAGGGTGTGCAAAAGAAGAAAATTAAAGGTGAGTACAGGAAAGAGTAAGGTTATGAGGATAACAAAAAGATTAGGTGATGAAAGATTGAATATCAGATTGGAGGGAGAGAGTATGGAGGAGGTGAATGTATTCAGATATTTGGGAGTGGACGTGTCAGCGGATGGGTCTGTGAAAGATGAGGTGAATCATAGAATTGATGAGGGGAAAAGAGTGAGTGGTGCACTTAGGAGTCTGTGGAGACAGAACTTTGTCCTTGGAGGCAAAGAGGGGAATGTATGAGAGTATAGTTTTACCAACACTCTTATATGGGTGTGAAGCATGGGTGATGAATGTTGCAGCGAGGAGAAGGCTGGAGGCAGTGGAGATGTCATGTCTGAGGGCAATGTGTGGTGTGAATATAATGCAGAGAATTCGTAGTTTGGAAGTTAGGAGGAGGTGCGGGATTACCAAAACTGTTGTCCAGAGGGCTGAGGAAGGGTTGTTGAGGTGGTTCGGACATGTAGAGAGAATGGAGCGAAACAGAATGACTTCAAGAGTGTATCAGTCTGTAGTGGAAGGAAGGCGAGGTAGGGGTCGGCCTAGAAAAGGTTGGAGAGAGGGGGTAAAGGAGGTTTTGTGTGCGAGGGGCTTGGACTTCCAGCAGGCATGCGTGAGCGTGTTTGATAGGAGTGAATGGAGACAAATGGTTTTTAATACTTGACGTGCTGTTGGAGTGTGAGCAAAGTAACATTTATGAAGGGGTTCAGGGAAACCGGCAGGCCGGACTTGAGTCCTGGAGATGGGAAGTACAGTGCCTGCACTCTGAAGGAGGGGTGTTAATGTTGCAGTTTAAAAACTGTAGTGTAAAGCACCCTTCTGGCAAGACAGTGATGGAGTGAATGATGGT
Source organism: Cherax quadricarinatus (assembly GCF_038502225.1). Classification (NCBI taxonomy): domain Eukaryota; kingdom Metazoa; phylum Arthropoda; class Malacostraca; order Decapoda; family Parastacidae; genus Cherax; species Cherax quadricarinatus. Next base: position 6,899,853 of record NC_091327.1, read on the forward strand.
GAAAGTTTTTCTTTTTTGGGCCACCCTGCCTTGGTGGGAATCGGCCAGTGTGATAATAAAAAAAAAAATAATTTTTATGTTCTGATAATTACAATTTGTTGTAGTTCTTGTCATTTCATAATCAATCTTTGTTCTGACACTAATATTAGGTACTGAAATTGTACTCAAATTGTCACAAACACACTGACAAGTGGACATTTACATCTGCCTTGGTCATTTACTATTGTCTAGGAATATATACAAAGTATTTGTAGGTCCCAGCAATGTTTTGGATACACGGGAGTATAGAAGAAGAAGAAGAAGGAAGAAGTTCCCTTGAAGCAGTGTGTAGACAAGTGTCAGTGACAAGCATCCAGGAGGGTAGTGATAATTTCCTACATTATAAAAATATTTGAAAGAGTTCTAAGATGCATGATCAGTAACTACTTGTATTCCCAACAATTTCACAACCCAGTGCAACATAGGTTTAGAACATGTCGCTCTGCCTCTCGCAACTTCCATGACAAGATCTTGGAAGCACTGGAGGACAAACAGAGCACAAATATGGTATAAACAGAGTTTGCAGAAGCCTTCGACAAGTGTGATCATGGTGTAATAGCATACAAAATGTGTGCTATTGGAATAACCCGAGAAGTGGGCAGAGGGATTTTCAACTTTGTAACCAATAGAACACAAAAAGTATTAGTAAACAAAGTTAAGTCAGAGGCTTCCACAGTGAGAAGCTCTGTTCGACAAGGTACAGTACTTGCCCATATCCTGTTCCTCATTCGAATATCAGACAGAGATGTAAACCATAGCACCGTGTCTTCTTTTGCAGACAATACTAGAACCTGCATGTGTTATCCATTGAGTACACAGTAAATCTCTGAGTAGATATAAACCACGTATTTCAGTGGGCTATTGAAAGCAGTGAGGATAAACTTAAGTTAACATGACTTAAGAAATCGTAATGACACGATTGCAAATAAACCATACCCCCGGCCGGGATTGAACCCGCGGTCATAGAGTCTCAAAACTCCAGCCCGTCGCGTTAGCCACTAGACCAGCTAGCCACAATAAGATTCATCCAACTAGGTATATTTCTACACCATAGGAAAGTTAGCACAGGCACCTCTGTGACCACAAATGCAAGTTTTTACAGACGAATCTCCAGCTAGCGTGGCCACGCTGCGGAAATAATAGCTAGATTGGAGTAAACTACAAACTCTGACCACACAATAGTGGAAAAGTAATGTAAAGAATCAAAGCAGTGTCATTATTGCATCTTCGAGGTGAATGATAGGATGGATAATGAGAACTTTCTAAACAAGGATTGCCATGCCAGTGATGATCTTTTTTAAGTCACTTGTTTTCTCCAGGCTGGAATACTGATGCATACTAACAGCCCTGTTCAGGGTGGGTGAAATTGCAGATCTAAAGAATGTACAGAGACCTTTCACTGCACATATAAGTTCAATCAAGCACTTCAGTTAGTGGGAACATTTGAAGTCTCTTGACCTATACTCCCTGGAATGCAGGCGAGAAAGATGCATCATAATCTACAGCTGGAAAATCCTAAAGGACACTCACAAATCACTCCCAACAAAACCAAAAGACTAAGCAGATGGTGTAAAATATCCCCAATGTAAAACAAGGGCACCATGAATACACAAAGAAAAACATGTTGTCTGGGGCCAAGACTATTCAGCAACCTCCTATGCATAAGGTAAATTACTAATAGACCCCTGGCTGCCTTCAAGACAAAACTGGACAGATACCTAAAGTCAGTACCTGATCAGCCAGGCTGTGGTTCATACATTGGATTGCATGCCACCTGCAGTAACAGTCTGGTTAATCAGGCAGTGATCCACCAGAAGGCCTGATCAAGGACTGGACCAAGGGGCCATTGACCCTTCAGAATGCCCTCCAGTTAGATTCCAAAATGCAACATACCATCCATGATTCAGAGTACAGGCACTGTACTTCCCACCTCCTGAACTTTGAATAACTTTACAGATACAGTGGACCCCCCAGTTATCGACCAGTTCTGTTATCGGTCAACTCGGTAATCGGCCATTAATTAATTCGGTGATCGGCCATTTGGGATGCGTTTGTCCGCCGGCCCCAGCCGCTTGAGCGTCAGTTTGGCTGTGTCTCGGCGAATGAGGAAGCTTCTGCTCATTCATCCAAACATTTTGCTATAATCCATTGTTTTTTGTGGTTACTGATTGAGTGCAATTGCAAAATAAGCAACCATGAGCCCAAAGAAACACTTTACATAGTATATAGAAACATGCAATGTTTATACGAGATGTATATTTAATAATCACTGGTACATTAAATGTCTTATTTTACATTAATATAGACATTTTCATTAATCCATCAATTATATCTTCTTCAAAATTATATAAGAAACATGTTACATAGCATATACAGTGGACCTCCGCATACCGATTTTAATCCGTGCAAGAGGGGTCATTGTTATGCGAAATAATCGGTATGCGAATGAATTTTCCCCATAAGAAATAATGGAAATCAAATTAATCCGTGCAAGACACCCAAAAGTATGAAAAAAAATTTTTTTTTACCACATGAAATGTTAATTTTAATACACACAAACTGAAAAAGGCATGCACACTTACATGACACTTACTTTTATTGAAGATCTGGTGATGATTGATGGGATGGGAGGAGGGGAGAGAGAGTGTTAGTGTTTAGAAGGGGAATCCCCTTCCATTAAGACTTGAGGTGTCGAGTCCTTTTCTGGGGTTACTTCCCTTCTTCTTTTAATGCCACTAGGACCAGCTTCAGAGTCACTGGACTTCTTTCGCACAACATATCTGTCCATAGTGGCCTGTACCTCTCGTTCCTTTATGACTTCCCTCAAGTGTTTCACAACATTGTCAGTGTACAGGTTGCCAACACGGCTTGCAATAGCTGTGTGAGGGTGATTTTCATCAAAAAAGGTTTGCACTTCAAGCCACTTTGCACACATTTCCTTAATCTTTGCAGTAGGCAACTTCTTCAATTTCTCTCTCCCCTCCTCTGAACCAGTTTTCTCAGGTCTGGCCTCTTGCTCTTGAAGTTGATCTATCAGCTCATCAGTGGTTAGTTCTTCATTGTCCTCCTCCACCAACTCTTCCACATCCTCCCCACTAACCTCCAACCCCAAGGACTTTCCTAATGCCACAATGGATTCCTCAACTGGCATAATCCTCTCAGGGTTAGCCTCAAACCCTTCAGAATCCCTTTTGTCTACACATTCTGGCCACAGTTTCTTCCAAGCAGAGTTCAAGGTCTTCTTAGTCACTCGCTCCCAAGCCTTACCTGTAAGGTTTACACAATTGAGGATATTAAAGTGCTCTCTCCAAAACTCTCTTAGAGTCAGTTGAGTTTCTGAGGTCACTACAGAACACCTTTCAAACAGAGCTTTTGTGTACAGTTTTTTGAAGTTTGCAATAACCTGCTGGTCCATGGGCTGCAGGAGAGGAGTGGTATTAGGAGGCAAAAACTTCACCTTAATGAATTTCATGTCCCCATAAAGTCGCTCTGCCACGTCTGTAGGATGACCAGGGGCATTGTCTAACACCAGGAGGCACTTAAGTTCTAATTTCTTTTTAGTTAGGTAATCTTTCACATTGGGGGCAAATGCATGGTGTAACCAGTCATAGAAAAAGTCTCTAGTGACCCATGCCTTACTGTTTGCCCTCCACAGCACACACAAATTCTCCTTGAGGACATTCTTTTGCCTGAACGGTCTGGGAGTTTCAGAGTGATACACTAATAAAGGCTTAACTTTGCAATCACCAGTAGCATTGGAACACATCAACAAAGTAAGCCTGTCTTTCATAGGCTTATGTCCTGGGAGTGCCTTTTCCTCCTGAGTAATGTAGGTCCTGCTTGGCATTTTCTTCCAAAACAGGCCTGTTTCATCACAATTAAACACTTGTTCAGGTTTCAGTCCTTCAGTCTCTATGTACTCCTTGAATTCCTGCAAATATTTTTCAGCCGCTTTGTGGTCCGAACTGGAAGCCTCACCATGCCTTATCACACTATGTATGCCACTACGCTTCTTAAATCTCTCAAACCAACCTTTGCTGGCCTTAAATTCACTCACATCAGCACTAGTTGCAGGCATTTTTTTAATTAAATCCTCATGCAACTTCCTAGCCTTTTCGCTTATGATCGCTTGAGAGATGCTATCTCCTGCTAGCTGTTTTTCATTTATCCACACCAATAAGAGTCTCTCAACATCTTCCATCACTTGCAATCTTTGTTTCGAAAACACAGTTAAACCTTTGGCAAGAACAGCTTCCTTGATTGCCTTTCTGGTGCCCACAATAGTAGCGATGGTTGATTGGGGTTTCTTGTACAACCTGACCAGGTCGGCGATACGCACTCCACTTTCATACTTATCAATGATCTCTTTCTTCATTTCTATTGGAATTCTCACCCTTATTGGTGTAGGGTTGGCACTAGAAGCTTTCTTGGGGCCCATGGTCACTTATTTTCCAGAAACAGCACCGAAAACACTGTAATAATACGAAATATTCCGATTGTATGCTTGGATGTTACCGCGGAGGCTGGCTGGTAAACAATGGCACGGGCGGCACATGTGAGGCTGGCTGAGGGCGCACATTGGACGCGTCTCGGACGAAAATCGGTGAGCGGGTTTTTAAGCGGTATGCGAGGTAAAATTTTTGCGATTAAAGCAAGCGGTATGCGGATTAATCGTTATGTGGTGCCATCGGTATGCGGGGGTCCACTGTAAACATGCAGTGTTTATTATATGCGATGTATATTTAACCCTTTGACTGTCGCGGCCGTATATACAGTAGGGCCCCACTTTACGGCGTTTCGCTTTACGGCATTCCGCTAATACGGTCATTTCAAATTATGACCAAAACTCGCTATACGGCTCCCCCACTTGACTTTCTGATACGGTCACCGCGCCCCACCCGGTTTGTTTACATTCTCTGTGAGATCCGTAAGCACTAAGTCTCTCTATTATGTCTGGAAACTCCAAAATTTTAAGTATTTTTAAAAGTTATTTCATATTTTATATATACAGTGGACCCCCGCTTAACGATCACCTCCAAATGCGACCAATTATGTAAGTGTATTTATGTAAGTGCGTTTGTACGTGTATGTTTGGGGGTCTGAAATGGACTAATCTACTTCACAATATTCCTTATGGGAAAAAATTCGGTCAGTACTGGCACCTGAACATACTACTGGAATGAAAAAAGTTCGTTAACCGGGGGTCCACTGTACTCTGATAGTTATACTTATGTGTACCTGTACTTAAATAAACTTACGTACTGTGCTGGCATGCAGGTACACATTAAACTCAGTAAGTGTGTTTTATGTCTCCAGACATCATAGTAATGATAATAATAATCACCGAGTCTCATTTAAATGTCGTATATTACGTTAATATACACATTTTCATTAATCCATCTATGATATTTTTTCAAAATTATATAATAAACATGATACATAACATATAAAGATGATAAATACACCCCACAATAGAATAAATAAACATAAATATGAGATGTGGTAGCAGACGACTTGCACAAGTGATGCCATGTTAGAAATAATAATAATCATCATCATCACCGAGTCTCATTAAATGTCGTATATTACGTTAATATACACATTTTCATTAATCCATCCATGATATTTTTTTCAAAATTATATAATAAACATGATACATAACATATAAAGATGATAAATACACCCCACAATAGAATAAATAAACATAAATATGAGATGCGTTAGCCGGATAACTTGTGCAAGTGATGCCAAGAATAACATTTTCTCTAATCTAACATAAGAGAAAATGTGTTACTGGGGGTAACTATAGAAAATTATTCCTTTCATTTGTATGTAAGTAAGTTTATTCAGGTATACACAAATACAGTTACATAGATTATCATACATAACAGCATATGTGTAGAGAACCTGGATTAACCCAAAAAAGTCAGACAGAGTGACTTATTTCCATTGCCTTCACTCAGAGTGTCATTTCTTCTCAAAATGGTGTTACATGAGAATGGGAGTGTTCTTCTTTATTTATTCTACCGTATCAATGTAGAGACAACTTGTACACAATGTAACTTGTACACAAACCAGACGTGTACACTTTGTTTACAAAACTTACCTTCGTCTGGTTTGTTTACATAACTCTGTGCCTGTCCTCATGCACTCATTCTTTCTCTCTCATTTATTCGTTTTTATCTCATTTACTTACTCCTGACCCTACATTAAGACTACAAATATTTTAAGGTAAGTAATGAGTGAACTGTATATATTGCTCTGGGATGCTTAAATTTTTATTTATTATCACACTGGCCGATTCCCACCAAGGCAGGGTGGCCCGAAAAAGAAAAACTTTCACCAACATTCACTCCATCACTGTCTTGCCAGAAGGGTGCTTTACGCTACAGTTTTTAAACTGCAACATTAACACCCCTCCTTCAGAGTGCAGGCACTGTACTTCCTATCTCCAGGACTCAAGTCCGGCCTGCCGGTTTCCCTGAACCCCTTCATAAATGTTACTTTGCTCACACTCCAACAGCACGTCAAGTATTAAAAACCATTTGTCTCCATTCACTCCTATCAAACACGCTCACGCATGCCTGCTGGAAGTCCAAGCCCCTCGCACACAAAACCTCCTTTACCCCCTCCCTCCAACCTTTCCTAGGCCAACCCCTACCCCGCCTTCCTTCCACTACAGACTGATACACTCTTGAAGTTATTCTGTTTCACTCCATTCTCTCCACATGTCCGAACCACCTCAACAACCCTTCCTCAGCCCTCTGGACAATAGTTTTGGTAATCCCGCACCTCCTCCTAACTTCCAAACTACGAATTCTCTGCATTATATTCACACCACACATTGCTCTCAGACATGACATCTCCATTGCCTCCAGCCTTCTCCTCGCTGCAACATTCATCACCCATGCTTCACACCCATATAAGAGCGTTGGTAAAACTATACTCTCATACATTCCCCTCTTTGCCTCCAAGGACAAAGTTCTTTGTCTCCAGAGACTCCTAAGTGCACCACTCACCCTTTTCCCCTCATCAATTCAATGATTCACCTCATCTTTCATAGAGCCATCCGCTGACACGTCCACTCCCAAATATCTGAATACATTCACCTCCTCCATACTCTCTCCCTCCAATCTGATATCCAATCTTTCATCACCTAATCTTTTTGTTATCCTCATAACCTTACTCTTTCCTGTATTCACTTTCAATTTTCTTCTTTTGCACACCCTACCAAATTCATCCACCAATCTCTGCAACTTCTCTTCAGAATCTCCCAAGAGCACAGTGTCATCAGCAAAGAGCAGCTGTGACAGCTCCCACTTTATGTGTGATTCTTTATCTTTTAACTCCACGCCTCTTGCCAAGACCCTCGCATTTACTTCTCTTACAACCCCATCTATAAATATATTAAACAACCACGGTGACATCACACATCCTTGTCTAAGGCCTACTTTTACTGGGAAATAATTTCCCTCTTTCCTACATACTCTAACTTGAGCCTCACTATCCTTGTAAAAACTCTTCACTGCTTTCAGTAACCTACCTCCTACACCATACACCTGCAACATCTGCCACATTGCCCCCCTATCCACCCTGTCATATGCCTTTTCCAAATCCATAAATGCCACAAAGACCTCTTTAGCCTTATCTAAATACTGTTCACTTATATGTTTCACTGTAAACACCTGGTCCACACACCCCCTACCTTTCCTAAAGCCTCCTTGTTCATCTGCTATCCTATTCTCCGTCTTACTCTTAATTCTTTCAATTATAACTCTACCATACACTTTACCAGGTACACTCAACAGACATCCCCCTATAATTTTTGCACTCTCTTTTATCCCCTTTGCCTTTATACAAAGGAACTATGCATGCTCTCTGCGAATCCCTAGGTACCTTACCCTCTTCCATACATTTATTAAATAATTGCACCAACCACTCCAAAACTATATCCCCACCTGCTTTTAACATTTCTATCTTTATCCCATCAATCCCGGCTGCCTTACCCCCTTTCATTTTACCTACTGCCTCACGAACTTCCCCCACACTCACAACTGGCTCTTCCTCACTCCTACAAGATGTTATTCCTCCTTGCCCTATACACGAAATCACAGCTTCCCTATCTTCATCAACATTTAACAATTCCTCAAAATATTCCCTCCATCTTCCCAATACGTCTAACTCTCCATTTAATAACTCTCCTCTCCTATTTTTAACTGACAAATCCATTTGTTCTCTAGGCTTTCTTAACTTGTTAATCTCACTCCAAAACTTTTTCTTATTTTCAACAAAATTTGTTGATAACATCTCACCCACTCTCTCATTTGCTCTCTTTTTACATTGCTTCACCACTCTCTTAACCTCTCTCTTTTTCTCCATATACTCTTCCCTCCTTGCATCACTTCTACTTTGTAAAAACTTCTCATATGCTAACTTTTTCTCCCTTACTACTCTCTTTACATCATCATTCCACCAATCGCTCCTCTTCCCTCCTGCACCCACTTTCCTGTAACCACAAACTTCTGCTGAACACTCTAACACTACATTTTTAAACCTACCCCATACCTCTTCGACCCCATTGCCTATGCTCTCATTAGCCCATCTATCCTCCAATAGCTGTTTATATCTTACCCAAACTGCCTCCTCTTTTAGTTTATAAACCTTCACCTCTCTCTTCCCTGATGCTTCTATTCTCCTTGTATCCCATCTACCTTTTACTCTCAGTGTAGCTACAACTAGAAAGTGATCTGATATATCTGTGGCCCCTCTATAAACATGTACATCCTGAAGTCTACTCAACAGTCTTTTATCTACCAATACATAATCCAACAAACTACTGTCATTTCGCCCTACATCATATCGTGTATACTTATTTATCCTCTTTTTCTTAAAATATGTATTACCTATAACTAAACCCCTTTCTATACAAAGTTCAATCAAAGGGCTCCCATTATCATTTACACCTGGCACCCCAAACTTACCTTCCACACCCTCTCTAAAAGTTTCTCCTACTTTAGCATTCAGGTCCCCTACCACAATTACTTTCTCACTTGGTTCAAAGGCTCCTATACATTCACTTAACATCTCCCAAAATCTTTCTCTCTCCTCTGCATTCCTCTCTTCTCCAGGTGCATACACGCTTATTATGACCCACTTCTCGCATCCAACCTTTACTTTAATCCACATAATTCTTGAATTTACACATTCATATTCTCTTTTCTCCTTCCATAACTGATCATTCAACATTACTGCTACCCCTTCCTTTGCTCTAACTCTCTCAGATACTCCAGATTTAATCCCATTTATTTCCCCCCACCGAAACTCCCCTACCCCCTTCAGCTTTGTTTCGCTTAGGGCCAGGACATCCAACTTCTTTTCATTCATAACATCAGCAATCATCTGTTTCTTGTCATCCGCACTACATCCACGCACATTTAAGCATCCCAGTTTTATAAAGTTTTTCTTCTTCTCTTTTTTAGTAAATGTCTACAGGAGAAGGGGTTACTAGCCCATTGCTCCTGGCATTTTAGTCGCCTCATATGACACGCATGGCTTACGGAGGAAAGATTCTTTTCCACTTCCCCATGGACAATAGAAGAAATAAAGAGGAACTAGAGCTATTTAGAAAAAGGAGAAAAACCTAGATGTATGTATATATATATGCATGTGCGTGTCTGTGAAGTGTGACCAAAGTGTAAGTAGGAGTAGCAAGATATCCCTGTTATGTAGCGTGTTTATGATACAGAAAAAGAAACCAGCAATCCTACCATCATGCAAAACAGTTACAGGTTTCTGTTTCACAGTCATCTGGCAGGATGCTTAAATATCATAGAATATATGTGTGGGTGGGTTGGCCTGGTATGGTAGCCCGGCTGACTACCATACATACCACACTTGATTTTTTACAATAAATACTATTTATCTCACCCTAGATTAAGACTACAAATATTTTAAGGTAAGTAATGAGTAAACTGTATATGCATTTTATCGCTCTGGGATGCTTAAATATTTAGTAATAGAATATTATGTGTAGGTGGGGTGGCCTGGTATGGTAGCCCGGCTGACTACCATACATACCACACTTGATTTCTTACAATAAATACTTCTTGTCTCACCCTAGATTAAGACTATAAATATTTTAAGGTAAGTAATGAGTGCACTATGTGTGTATTGTACTTTTTTATTGTTTTTTGATGCCTAGTTCTGTTGCTAACTTAATATATGTTAGTGTAAACTTGTTATCTAGTATTTGTATGCATTTATAAGTGGAAAAAAAGGGTGTTCCACTTTACGGCGATTTCCGCTTTACTGCGGTAGCCTGGAACCTAACCTGCCATATAAGTGGGGCCCTACTGTATTCGTCTTACGAGGTACCGTGTTTGACGTATGTACACTCATAAATTCTAGCGGCTTAAAATCAAGAAGGAGAAAGCTGGTAGGCCCACTTGTGAGAGAATGGGTCTGTGTGGTCAGTGTGCACCATATAAAAAAAATCCTGGAACACGCAGTGCATAATGAGAAAAAAAACCTCCGACAGTTTTTTTTAATTAAAATGCCAAATTTGTGTTCTATTTTCATATAGTATTTATGGTTGTATTCTTGTTTTCTTGGTCTCATTTGATAGAATGGAAAACATATTATAGAAGTAGAGGTGATTTTGATTGATTTTACTATAAAAAGAACCTGGAAATGGAGCTCAAAGTACCTGGTGTTTACCTGGAGAGAGTTCCAGGGGTCAATGCCCCCACGGTCCAGTCTATGACCAGGACTCCTGGTGGATCAGAGCCTGATCAACCAAGCTTTTACTGCTGGCTGCACACAATCCAACGTACGAGCCACAGCCCGGCTGGTCAGGTACCGACTTTAGGTGCTTGTCCAGTGCCAGCTTGAAGACTGCCACGGGTCTATTGGTAATCCTCCTTATGTATGCTGGGAGGCAGTTGAACAGTCTCGGGTTCCTGACACATATTGTATTGTCTCTTAACGTGCTAGTGACACCCCTGCTTTTCATTGGGGGAATGTTGCATCGTCTGCCAAGTCTTTTGCTTTCGTTGTGAGTGATTTTCATTTGCAAGTTCGGTACTAGTCCCTCTAGGATTTTCCAGGTGTATATAATCATGTATCTCTCCTGCCTGCATTCCAGGGAATACAGGTTCAGGAACTTTAAGTGCTCCCAGTGATTGAGGTGTTTTATCTCCGTTATGAGCGCTGTGAAGGTTCTCTGTACATTTTCTAGGTCAGCAATTTCACCTGCCTTAAAAGGTGCTGTTAGTGTGCAGCAATATTCCTGCCTAGATAGAACAAGCGACCTGAAGAGTGTTGTCATAGGCTTGGCATCCCTAGTTTTGAAGGTTCTCATTATCCATCCTGTCATTTTTCTAGCAGCTGCGATTGATATAATGTTATGGTCCTTGAAGGTGAGATCCTTCGACATGATCACTCCCAGGTCTTTGACGTTGGTTTTTCGCTCTATTTTGTGGCTAAAATTTGTTTTGTACTCTGATGAAGTTTTGAGTTCCTCCTTTTTACCATATTGGAGTAATTGAAATTTCTCATCGTTGAACTTCATATTGTTTTCTGCAGCCCATTGAAATATTTGGTTGATGTCTGCCTGGAGCCTTGCAGTGTCTGCAATGGAAGACACTGTCATGCAGATTCGGGTGTCATCTGCAAAGGAAGACATGGTGTTGTGGCTGACATCCTTGTCTATGTCAGATATGAAGATGAGAAACAAGATGGGAGCGAGTACTGTGCCTTGTGGAACAGAGCTTTTCACCGTAGCCGCCTCGGACTTTACTCTGTTGACTACTACTCTTTGTATTCTGTTTGTGAGGAAATTATAGATCCATCTACCAACTTTTCCTGTTATTAATTTAGCACGCATTTTGTGTGCTATTACACCATGGTCACACTTGTTGAAGGCTTTTGCAAAGTCTGTATATATTACATCTGCATTCTTTTTGTCTTCTAGTGCATCTAGGACCTTGTCGTAGTGATCCAGTAGTTGAGACAGACAGGAGCGACCTGCTCTAAACCCATGTTTACCTGGGTTGTGTAATTGATGGGTTTCTAGATGGGTGGCAATGTTGCTTCTTAGGGCCATTTCAAAGTTTTTTATGATATGGGATGTTAGTGCTATTGGTCTGTAGTTCTTTGCTATTGCTTTACTGCCCCCTTTGTGGAGTGGGGCTATGTCTGTTGTTTTTAGTAGCTGTGGGACGACCCCCGTGTCCATGCTTCCTCTCCATTGGATGGTAAAAGCTCATGATAGGGGCTTCTTGCAGTTCTTGATGAGCACGGAGTTCCATGAGTCTGGCCCTGGGGCAGAGTGCATGGGCATGTCATTTATCGCCTGTTCAAAGTCATTTGGCGTCAGGGTAACATCAGATAGGCTTGTGTTAACCAAATTTTGTGGCTCTCTCATAAAAAATTCACTTTGATCTACGACTCTCAGTCTGGTTAGCGGCTTGCTAAAAACTGAGTCATATTGGGACTTGAGTAGCTCACTCATTTCCTTGCTGTCATCTGTGTAGGACCCATCTTGTTTAAGTAGGGGCCCAATACTGGACGTTGTTCTCGACTTTGATTTGGCGTAGGAAAAGAAATACTTTGGGTTTCTTTCGATTTCATTTATGGCTTTTAGTTCTTCCCGCGATTCCTGACTCCTATAAGATTCCTTTAGCTTAAGTTCGATGTTTGCTATTTCTCTGATCAATGACTCCCTACACATTTCAGGTATATTGGTCTCTTTTAGCCGCTCTGTTATTCTTTTTCATCGCCTGTAAAGGGAGCGCCTGTCTCTTCCTATTTTACATCTACTCCTTCTTTTTCTTAAAGGAATAAGCCTTGAGCATACATTGAGTGCCACCGAGTTAATTTGTTCTAGGCATAAGTTGGGGTCTGTGTTGCTTAGTCTATCTTCCCAGCTTATATCGGTTAGGACTTAGTTTACTTGGTCCCACTTTATGTTCTTATTATTGAAGTTGAGTTTGGTAAAGGCTTCCTCATGACTAATCTCATTATGTCAGTCTGGAGCTCCGCGCATACATGTCTGAACCTCGATTATGTTGTGATCTGAGTATATTGTTTTTGATATGGTGACATTTCATATCAGATCATCATTGTTAGTGAAGATGAGATCTAGTGTATTCTCCAGTCTAGAGCCTCTATTATTTGCTGCTTTAAGTTGAATTTCGTGCAGAGATTTAAAAGCTTGTGTGTGTGTGAATTCTCGTAAGAGCTGCCTCCTGGTGTTATCACTGCAACAACATTATTTGCTATATTCCTCCATTTTAGGTGCCTTAAGTTGAAATCTCCCATGAGCAAGATGTTGGGGGCAGGAGCTGGCAGATTTTCCAGACAGTGGTCATTTTTTAACAGCTGTTCCTGGAATTGCTGGGACGTTGCATCCGGAGGCTTGTAGACTACCACAATGACTAGGTTTTGGTTCTCGATCTTTACTGCTAAAACTTCCACTACATCATTTGAGGCATTAAGCAGTTCTGTGCAAACAAGTGACTCTGCGATATACAGGCTAACCCCCCTTCCTTTTGCCTGTTCACTCTCTCGCATCTGTATAGGTTGTAACCTGGGATCCATATTTCGTTGTCCAAGTGATCCTTTATGTGGGTCTCTGTGAAAGCCACGAACATTGAATTTGCCTCTGCAAGCAGTCCACAGATGAAAAGTATTTTGTTGTTCGTTGCTGGCTTTAGACCCTGTATATTTGCAAAGAATGTCATCGGACTGGTGGTACTGGGGGGGGACTTTTTTTTCCGGCATTAGTATCTGTATCTGTTGGTTTGGAGTGGAGGCCATCAACTGTGGCTCCACTCCAGGAATGACTGGATTTGGTGTACGATTTCTGCCATTTCCTGCCAGCTTTTTTTTCTTCCTGGCACTAAAACACCTCTCCCTCTTGAGTGGCTGTGGCTACCCAGGTTTTCCCATGGTCTGGATGTTTTGTATCTTTTTGTCTCCTTTAGATGGTGTGCCTGGCAATTTAAGTTATAGCACAGTCTTTCCTGTACTGAAGTAGGGAAAATGTTTGATTTTTGCCGATGTTCAAAAGTAAACAAATGATGTTATTGTCCAATAAATGTCCAACTAGCCATTCTAATATGCAGTCATGAATTGGTTGACATTATTTATACAATTATTACAGTATTGCAGTATTTTTATTTTTTTTTTTTATTATCACACTGGCCGATTCCCACCAAGGCAGGGTGGCCCGAAAAAGAAAAACTTTCACCATCATTCACTCCATCACTGTCTTGCCAGAAGGGTGCTTTACACTACAGTTTTTAAACTGCAACATTAACACCCCTCCTTCAGAGTGCAGGCACTGTACTTCCCATCTCCAGGACTCAAGTCCGGCCTGCCGGTTTCCCTGAATCCCTTCATAAATGTTACTTTGCTCACACTCCAACAGCACGTCAAGTATTAAAAACCATTTGTCTCCATTCACTCCTATCAAACACGCTCACGCATGCCTGCTGGAAGTCCAAGCCCCTCGCACACAAAACCTCCTTTACCCCCTCCCTCCAACCCTTCCTAGGCCGACCCCTACCCCGCCTTCCTTCCACTACAGACTGATACACTCTTGAAGTCATTCTGTTTCGCTACATTCTCTCTACATGTCCGAACCACCTCAACAACCCTTCCTCAGCCCTCTGGACAACAGTTTTGGTAATCCCGCACCTCCTCCTAACTTCCAAACTACGAATTCTCTGCATTATATTCACACCACACATTGCCCTCAGACATGACATCTCCACTGCCTCCAGCCTTCTCCTCGCTGCAACATTCATCACCCACGCTTCACACCCATATAAGAGCGTTGGTAAAACTATACTCTCATACATTCCCCTCTTTGCCTCCAAGGACAAAGTTCTTTGTCTCCACAGACTCCTAAGTGCACCACTCACTCTTTTTCCCTCATCAGTTCTATGATTCACCTCATCTTTCATAGACCCATCCGCTGACACGTCCACTCCCAAATATCTGAATACGTTCACCTCCTCCATACTCTCCCCCTCCAATCTGATATTCAATCTTTCATCACCTAATCTTTTTGTTATCCTCATAACCTTACTCTTTCCTGTATTCACCTTTAATTTTCTTCTTTTGCACACCCTACCAAATTCATCCACCAATCTCTGCAGCTTCTCTTCAGAATCTCCCAAGAGCACAGTGTCATCAGCAAAGAGCAGCTGTGACAACTCCCACTTTGTGTGTGATTCTTTATCTTTTAACTCCACGCCTCTTGCCAAGACCCTCGCATTTACTTCTCTTACAACCCCATCTATAAATATATTAAACAACCACGGTGACATCACACATCCTTGTCTAAGGCCTACTTTTACTGGGAAAAAATTTCCCTCTTTCCTACATACTCTAACTTGAGCCTCACTATCCTCGTAAAAACTCTTCACTGCTTTCAGTAACCTACCTCCTACACCATACACTTGCAACATCTGCCACATTGCCCCCCTATCCACCCTGTCATACGCCTTTTCCAAATCCATAAATGCCAGAAAGACCTCTTTAGCCTTATCTAAATACTGTTCACTTATATGTTTCACTGTAAACACCTGGTCCACACTCCCCCTACCTTTCCTAAAGCCTCCTTGTTCATCTGCTATCCTATTCTCCGTCTTACTCTTAATTCTTTCAATTATAACTCTACCATACACTTTACCAGGTACACTCAACAGACATCCCCCTATAATTTTTGCACTCTCTTTTATCCCCTTTGCCTTTATACAAAGGAACTATGCATGCTCTCTGCCAATCCCTAGGTACCTTACCCTCTTCCATACATTTATTAAATAATTGCACCAACCACTCCAAAACTATATCCCCACCTGCTTTTAACATTTCTATCTTTATCCCATCAATCCCGGCTGCCTTACCCCCTTTCATTTTACCTACTGCCTCACGAACTTCCCCCACACTCACAACTGGCTCTTCCTCACTCCTACAAGATGTTATTCCTCCTTGCCCTATACACGAAATCACAGCTTCCCTATCTTCATCAACATTTAACAATTCCTCAAAATATTCCCTCCATCTTCCCAATACGTCTAACTCTCCATTTAATAACTCTCCTCTCCTATTTTTAACTGACAAATCCATTTGTTCTCTAGGCTTTCTTAACTTGTTAATCTCACTCCAAAACTTTTTCTTATTTTCAACAAAATTTGTTGATAACATCTCACCCACTCTCTCATTTGCTCTCTTTTTACATTGCTTCACCACTCTCTTAACCTCTCTCTTTTTCTCCATATACTCTTCCCTCCTTGCATCACTTCTACTTTGTAAAAACTTCTCATATGCTAACTTTTTCTCCCTTACTACTCTCTTTACATCATCATTCCACCAATCGCTCCTCTTCCCTCCTGCACCCACTTTCCTGTAACCACAAACTTCTGCTGAACACTCTAACACTACATTTTTAAACCTACCCCATACCTCTTCGACCCCATTGCCTATGCTCTCATTAGCCCATCTATCCTCCAATAGCTGTTTATATCTTACCCAAACTGCCTCCTCTTTTAGTTTATAAACCTTCACCTCTCTCTTCCCTGATGCTTCTATTCTCCTTGTATCCCATCTACCTTTTACTCTCAGTGTAGCTACAACTAGAAAGTGATCTGATATATCTGTGGCCCCTCTATAAACATGTACATCCTGAAGTCTACTCAACAGTCTTTTATCTACCAATACATAATCCAACAAACTACTGTCATTTCGCCCTACATCATATCGTGTATACTTATTTATCCTCTTTTTCTTAAAATATGTATTACCTATAACTAAACCCCTTTCTATACAAAGTTCAATCAAAGGGCTCCCATTATCATTTACACCTGGCACCCCAAACTTACCTTCCACACCCTCTCTAAAAGTTTCTCCTACTTTAGCATTCAGGTCCCCTACCACAATTACTTTCTCACTTGGTTCAAAGGCTCCTATACATTCACTTAACATCTCCCAAAATCTTTCTCTCTCCTCTGCATTCCTCTCTTCTCCAGGTGCATACACGCTTATTATGACCCACTTCTCGCATCCAACCTTTACTTTAATCCACATAATTCTTGAATTTACATATTCATATTCTCTTTTCTCCTTCCATAACTGATCATTTAACATTACTGCTACCCCTTCCTTTGCTCTAACTCTCTCAGATACTCCAGATTTAATCCCATTTATTTCCCCCCACTGAAACTCTCCTACCCCCTTCAGCTTTGTTTCGCTTAGAGCCAGGACATCCAACTTCTTTTCATTCATAACATCAGCAATCATCTGTTTCTTGTCATCCGCACTACATCCACGCACATTTAAGCATCCCAGTTTTATAAAGTTTTTCTTCTTCTCTTTTTTAGTAAATGTATACAGGAGAAGGGGTTACTAGCCCATTGCTCCCGGCATTTTAGTCGCCTCATACGACACGCATGGCTTACGGAGGAAAGATTCTTTTCCACTTCCCCATGGACAATAGAAGAAATAAAAAAGAACAAGAGCTATTTAGAAAAAGGAGAAAAACCTAGATGTATGTATATATATATATGCATGTGCGTGTCTGTGAAGTGTGACCAAAGTGTAAGTAGGAGTAGCAAGGTATCCCTGTTATCTAGCGTGTTTATGCAGTAGTCTGCATAATAGTAAATCTTCTATTTTTTGTTTGAATAAAAATTCAAAATAGAAAGCAAGAGTAATATCAGAGGGGCCTGGAGACATGACTGATGAACAAAGAAAATGTTATTTTAGAGCCAGGAATGTCTGCATTGTTCATTCTGGACCTTTTTTTGAAATTGTCATATTTTTTTAATTTTCGTTAAATTTGCCAAATTGCAAATTTCTGACCATGTTATTGGGTAGTTGATATTGGTAAATGGGCAGTTTCTTGTACTCAATCGATAGGAAAAATGATGTTCTAAAGAAATAGCTATGAGTTTGGTCGACTGGAACAATGGAATTAGCCGAAAATAGGGCTCAAAGTGAGCGAAATCGCCAATTTGTAAATATCACTGAGGTTGCTAACTTCACAAGAGCGTAATTCCATCCGTTTTCCATCAAATTTCGTTTTTTTGGTGTCATTACAATCGGGAAAAGATTCTCTATCATTTCATAAGAAAAAATAATTTTTTTTTTTTAAATTTTGCGACACCAGGAGACACCTCAGGATTGGGGGTTGCGACAGTCAAGGGGTTAATAATCACTCTTTGGCACATTAAATGTCTTATTTTACATTAATATAGACATTTTCATTAATCCATCTGATATTTTCTTCAAAATTATATAAGAAACACATTACATATCATGTAGCATATAAGCATGCAGTGTTTATATGTTTTCGAGTGGAGAGTTGGATGGAGAGTAAACATTGCGTTTTCTCTGATGCAGCGTTAGAGAAAACTTCGAATCTGGCAGCTGGTGCAGTAACCACCCTTCATATGCATTTGTTTACAATTCTCAGCATGAATTATTCATTACTTCTCCCTTTGTTTAAGATGGCATCTAAAGGTAGTTGTTAGAAATGATTAAACTCAGTGAACGTGGTAATAATATGGCTGTGTAGTGTAATAATATGGGGAGGGGAGGGAAGGGGAGCCTACATACGTGTACTGTACCTACATCTACTGCTACCTACTCTGTTTTCCTACAAATAAATACAGTGGACCCCCGGTTAACGATATTTTTTCACTCCAGAAGTATGTTCAGGTGCCAGTACTGACCGAATTTGTTCCCATAAGGAATACTGTGAAGTAGATTAGTCCATTTCAGACCCCCAAACATACACGTACAAACGCACTTACATAAATACACTTACATAATTGGTCGCATTCGGAGGTGGTCGTTATGCGGGGGTCCACTGTACTACTCATCTCTTGCCCTTCATTAAAACTACAAATATTTTAAGGTAAGTAATGAATATACTGTAGCAGTAAATGACAGAGATTAAAGAGGTGTGTGCAATGTGGACTATGATGCAAGCTTTTGTAGAGAAACACCACCCTGAACAAGCTGAAACAAGCCATATCTGCAACATGTTCAGTTACAAAACCCTGTCCCACTTCAGGGGAAATCTTAAAGAGATGCCAGAAACAGACCTCTATGGACAGATTTGTTGAGAGACAGGGGTCCAGTGACTCTCAAGCTGGTCCTAGTTCCATTAAGAGACAAAGAAGGGAAGTAACCCCAGAGAAGGCTTTGCTACCTAAAGTGTTTATAGAGGGGGATTCCCCTTCCAAAACACTAACTCCTCTCTCTTTCCTCTTCCCTATCTCCCAGAAGCCAGCATTAGCCTTCAATAAAGGTATGTAATACCTACATAACTGTTAAAAAAAAAAATCGTGAATACAGTGGACCCCCGCTTAACGATCACCTCCCAATGCAACCAATTTTGTAAGTGTATTTATGTAAGTGCGTTTGTACGTGTATGTTTGGGGGTCTGAAATAGACTAATCTACTTCACAATATTCCTTATGGGAACAAATTCGGTCAGTACTGGCACCTGAACATACTTCTGGAATGAAAAAATATCGTTAACCGGGGGTCCACTGTATTTTTGTCTGGAACGGATTAATTGTATTTCCATTAATTCTTATGGGAAATATTAATTCAGTTTTCGGCCATTTCGGTTATCGGCCGACTTTCTGGAACGGATTACGGCTGATAACCGAGGGTCCGCTGTGTTACATTGCTCAGATAATATTTTATGTAAACTCATAATATGATTAAAATAATGCCTTCATTGTCCTGTTTTATCTGCTATGTCAGAATAGCAAGGTAAATGCTTAAAAGAAAACTTCTGAAGTTTTTATCTTTGCCAGATTATCCAAACAGTTTTAACACTCTTGTAATCTTTGTGTTTAATTAACAGGTCAGTCGTGGAAGGTTGGAAGAGTGTGTTAACAGTTCCTTACACAGAGATATATTCACTACTGGAAGTGAAGGATGGAGGCAAGCGTGAGGTGGAGGCCGGTTTACAACTCCTGGGGATTGTACTTGCCAATAGTATTGCACCTTACAGTATGGACTCTCTTACTGAAAAAACAAGGTAAATGTTGTATACTTTTATTCTCTCTCATCTAATTTTATAGCTGACATAAAGTACAGTGGAACCTCAAAAATTGAACGTATCACATATCGAACGTTTTGAAAATAAGACCATTTTTTCGGAGAAACTGTGTCCCTATTATCAAACGTGCTCCTATTTTCGGACCGCCGGGTACGGGACCTGTCCGCTGGCCCACTCTGTCCGCGCCCCCGCGCAGGCGCCGTGAGCAGTCTAGCTTTGTTTGTGCTTGAGTGAACACTAACCTGCAATCTCATTCACACATTTTACAATTATTTAATTGTGTTTAGTGCTTGTGGGGCTGTGAAATAAGCTGCCATGGGCCCAAAGAAACGTGCTAGCAGTACCCCTGTGGAAAAGAAAGTGAGAAACACCATAGATGTGAAGAAGGAAATAATACAGAAGTATGAGATTGGAGTGAGACTTGTTGAGCTTGCCAGGATGTACAGAGGACTGTGGACAGTTATTTTGTGAGACAGAAACAGACGACTGTGGACAGTTATTTTGTGAGACAGAAACAGACGATTGTGGAGTTATTTTGTGAGACAGAAACAGACGACTGTGGACAGTTATTTTGTGAGACAAACAGACGATTGTGGACAGTTATTTTGTGAGACAGAAATAGACGACTGTGGAGTTATTTTGTGAGACAGACGATTGTGGACAGTTATTTTGTGAGACAGAAACAGACGACTGTGGATAGTTATTTTGTGAGGCAGAAACAGAGGACTGTAGACAGTTATTTTGTGAGACTGGGGTACAATGACTCGAGTGTTTTGAAAGCCTTTTTGACGAACCATATTTTTTAGCTAAAATTGAAAGCTTTATGCATTTTTTAATTACAATTACTGCTGCAATTGAATTTTATGCTAAAAGAAAGCAAAATTATGAGATTTTTTGAAGTACTTTGTAAATACTCCTAGTGGCATTAAAATACAGAGAAGGGAAGCAACCCCAGAGAGGGCTTTGATACCGGAAGTCCTCATGGAGGGGGATTCTCCTTCCAAACAACAACCCCAACTCCCTCTCTCCTCCTCCCTATCTTCCAGATGCCATCACCAATCTTCAATAAAGGTAAGTAAAAATGTTATTATCTATTACTATACATAATTAAAGACTATAGCATTTGTTGTGTGTATGTAAAACTGTAATTAATCTCTATAAAATCTATTTTGTTTTGTGAATATTTTTGGGTATCTGGAACGGATTAAGTGTATTTCCATTATTTCTTATGGGAAATATTGCTTCGAATTTCAGACTTTTCGAATTTAGAACTAGCTCCTGGAAAGGATTAAGTTCGTAATTTGAGGTTCCACTGTAATATCAAAATTTCATTAGTGTTTTTGCATCTTAAAATTTAAGGTATTTACTCAAAAAATATTGAAGCTATGGATCTGTGACATGGCCATCTATAGATATTTATTTACGTTATATGAATTTTTTGTAAGATTTATAATAATTCCAAAAAATCATTACATACGTTAAGCAATTTTATGAGTGATACGAAGTTTAACCCCTTCAGGGTCCAAGGCCCAAATCTGAAGTGGTGCCCCAGTGTCCAAGAATTTAACCCTTTGACTGTCGTGGTCGTATATATACATCATAGGAGATACCGTGTTTGACGTATCTATACGCATAAATTCTAGCGGCTTCAAATCAAAGAGGAGAAAGCTGGTAGGCCCACATGTGAGAGAATGGGTCTCCATGGTCAGTGTGCACCATATAAAAAAAATCGGGGAGCCAGTGGTGCATTGTGGGAATACCATTACAGTCGTCCTTTTTCAGCATGTCTAGCGGTAAGAAATATGTGACTCCCCAGCAAATCTGGGACTCTTCTCTTCCCAAGTGATTCTCTAACACAGATGGAAGTGTCATTGAAGATCAATTTCATGATTTCGAGGAGTTTGAGACCAAAAACAATGGAGGAGGAAGAGGAAGAGGAGGAAGAAGAGGAGGAGGAGGAAGAAGAGGAGGAGGAGGAGGAAGAAGAGGAGGAGGAGGAAGAAGAGGAGGAGGAGGAAGAAGAGGAGGAGGAGGAAGAAGAGGAGGAGGAAGAAGAGGAGGAGGAAGAAGAGGAGGAGGAGGAAGAAGAGGAGGAAGAAGAGGAGGAGGAAGGAAGGAGGAAGAGGAAGGAAGGAGGAAGAGGAAGGAAGGAGGAAGAGGAAGGAAGGAGGAGGAGGGAGGAGGTGGAAGGTGGGAGGTGGTGGAAGGAGGGAGGAGGTGGAAGGAGGGAGGAGGAGGACGGAGGGAGGAGGAGGAAGGAGGGAGTAGGAGGAAGGAGGGAGTAGGAGGAGGGAGGGAGGAGGAGGAAGGAGGGAGGTGGAGGAAGGAGGGAGGTGGAGGAAGGAGGGAGGAGGAGGAGGGAGGAGGAGGAAGGAGGGAGGAGGAGGAAGGAAGGAGGGAGGGAGGAGGAGGAAGGAGGGAGGAAGGAGGGAGGAGGAGGAAGAGGAAGAAGAAGAAGAAGAAGAA
The DNA here is from genome assembly GCF_038502225.1 of Cherax quadricarinatus. Lineage (NCBI taxonomy): Eukaryota > Metazoa > Arthropoda > Malacostraca > Decapoda > Parastacidae > Cherax > Cherax quadricarinatus. Next base: position 6,922,444 of record NC_091327.1, read on the forward strand.
GAAGAGGAAGAATCGAAAGAAGAGGAAGAAGAAGAAGAAGAAGAATACCTAATAATAATAATATGTTCCCTTGAGGCATGAAAACAGTTCACCCCATGACAGTGACAAGATAAGGGGAGATAACATCTGATAAGAGCTGACCTTTGATGAGCGTAAACGAGGGTGGAGGGAGGGGGGCAGCTGTCCATCTGTCAAGAGCCAGGAGGAGGAGGAGAAGAAGGAGGAGAAGGAGGAGGAGGAGAAGAAGGTGAAGGAGAAGGAGAAGAAGGAAGAGGAGAAGGAGAAGAGGGAGGAGGAGAAGGAGAAGGAGAAAGAGGAGGAGAAGGAGGAGGAGAAGGAGAAGAAGGAGGAGGAGAAGGAGAAGAAGGAAGAGGAGAAGGAGAAGAAGGAAGAGGAGAAGGAGAAGAAGGAAGAGGAGAAGGAGAAGAAGGAAGAGGAGAAGGAGAGGAGAAGGAGAAGGGTAAGGAGGGGGAGGAGGAGAAGGAGAAGAAGGAGGAGGAGAAGAAGGAGGAGGAGGAGGAGGAGAATGAGAAGACGACGACGAACAAACATTTGTCTGTCTGCCAAGCTCCCTGTCTATCCCTCTAGCTCTGTCTCAGAGAGAGCCACAAGACTGTGTCATCATCACGTTTACTCACATCTTCAAGCAGAGTATAGCACTTTGTCTGGATTTTTTGGGTTATCCTAGGTAATTTACACTATGTATACTTGTATTTATGTGTACCTGTGAGACAGAGAGAGAGAAAGAGAGAGACAGATTGAAAGAGATAGAATGAGGGAGAAAGATAATTAGATAGAATGGAGGGGGAAGCAGCATCCGACCCCATTGTTTTGACAGGCGGGAGGAGGAGTGAGTAATGAGACAATATGTCATTTTGATAGCTGCCGACTCCTGACTCAAAACAATTATAAGCCACACACTCGCATCCAAGACAAGCTTGCTGAATGGTGATAATAGCAGTTTTATGAAAGTATCTAATGACTATATATGTGTATATATATATTATAGAAACCTGAAGCAAGAAGGGAAGGCAGGAATGAAGGAAGGACTAGATGAAAGGAAGGAAAAAAGTAAGGAAGGACAGATGAAGGAATGTAGGAAGAGAGGTGGAATGCCCTTCAGGTAGCCTCCAGGTAGGAAAGGAATGAAGGAAATTAGGAAGGAAGGAATGATGACACACGACCATTTACCTAGGATAACTACATAACACAACTGCCTGCTGATACTTTGAAGACAACTGCTCAGAGGAGGTGTTTTGTCTTTGTACATAAAAAAAAAAACTTCCACAAAAATGCACACACACTGGTTTTATGTTTGAGGAGTGTAAAACACCATTGTGTATGACACCATGTTTCATGTGTGAGTGTAAAACACCACTGTGTATGACACCATGTTTTATGTGTGTGGAGTGTAAAACACCACTGTGTATGACACCATGTTTTATGTGTGAGAGTGTAAAACACCACTGTGTATGACACCATGTTTTATGTGTGAGAGTGTAAAACACCACTGTGTATGACACCATGTTTTATGTGTGAGTAGTGTAAAACACCACTGTGTATGACACCATGTTTTATGTGTGAGAGTGTAAAACACCACTGTGTATGACACCATGTTTTATGTGTGAGGAGTGTAAAACACCACTGTGTATGACACCATGTTTTATGTGAGAGTGTAAAACACCACTGTGTATGACACCATGTTTTATGTGTGAGGAGTGTAAAACACCACTGTGTGTGACACCATGTTTTATGTGTGAGGAGTGTAAAACACCACTGTGTATGACACGATGTTTTATGTGTGAGGAGTGTAAAACACCACTGTGTATGACACCATGTTTTATGTGTGAGGAGTGTAAAACACCACTGTGTATGACACCATGTTTCACAGAGTTCCACAAGCTGCAGAACTTCTAGGAGTATGTTCAGTGACTGTATATTGGTATATATATTATAGAACAATAGTAATAAAAATTTTTTTGTATTGTTTGTTTTTGTAAACAAGTTTTGTAAACAATATATTGATAATTATGTTTGTGTGCTTATTGTGTTGTATACAACGAGTGTATATATGTACATTGCACCTTACTTTGGTCTCATAGGCCACATAAGTTATGTGAAAAAATAAAATAGTGAAAAAAACAAACCTTCAAATACAAGTAAACTAAAATTTACCTGGTGAGCCGCAGTCGCCGCTGTTGCCATATGCGGCTCATTTTCTGCAAACTTCATGCCTCTATATCTGGGTAAGTACTGATGGGAAAAAAAAAAATTTTCGACTTAAACAATCAGAAAAATAATCTTAACATTTTCATAAGAAAAAATAATTTTTTTTTTTTTCGAATATTTTGCGACACCAGGAGACACTTCAGGATTGGGCCTTTCGACAGTCAAAGGGTTAAAAAAAAAAAAATATTTTTTCTTATGAAATGGTAGAGAATCTTTTTGTGAAGGTAATAAAACAAAAAGTACGAAATTTGATGGAAAATTGACGAAATTATGCTCTCGTGAATTTTGATGTGTCAGCAATATTTACGAATCGGCGATTTTGCCGATTTTGACTCCCTTTTGAGGCCAATTACATTATTCCTGTCAACCAAATTCTTAGCTATTTCACTAGTATTACTTCTATTCTATCGATTGAGCACAAGAAATCGCCAAGTCAACTGTTTCAACTACAAAATAAAGTGATCGGAAATTGTTAATTTGGCCAATTTAACACATAAGAACATAAGAAAGGAGGAACGCTGCAGGAGGCCTGCTGGCCCATACTAGGCAGGTCCTTTACAATTCATCCCACTAACAAAACATTTGCCCAACCCAATTTTCAATGCCACCCAAGAAATAAGCTCTGATGTGAAAGTCCCACTCAAATCCAACCCCTCCCACTCATGTACTTATCCATACTAGATTTGAAACTACCCAAAGTCCCAGCCTCAATAACCCAACTAGGTAGACTGTTCCACTCATCAACTACCCTATTTCCAAACCAATACTTTCCTATGTCCTTTCTAAATCTAAACTTATCTAATTTAAATCCATTACTGCGGGTTCTCTCTTGGAGAGACATCCTCAAGACCTTATTAATATCCCCTTTATTAATACCTATCTTCCACTTACACACTTTGATCAGGTCTCCCCTCATTCTTCGTCTAACAAGTGAATGTAACTTAAGAGTCTTCAATCTTTCTTCACAAGGAAGATTTCTAATGCTATGTATTAATTTAGTCATCCTACGCTGAATGTTTTCTAACGAATTTATGTCCATTTTGTAATACGGAGACCAGAACTGAGCTGCATAATCTAGGTGAGGCCTTACTAATGATGTATAAAGCTGCAGTATGACCTCTGGACTTCTGTTGCTTACACTTCTTGATATAAATCCCAGTAATCTATTTGCCTTATTACGTACGCTTAGGCATTGCTGTCTTGGTTTAAGGTTGCTGCTCACCATAACCCCCAAGTCCTTTTCGCAATCTGTATGGCTAAGTTCTACATCATTTAACTTATAAGTACTAGGGTTATGGGCACTCCCAAGCTTCAGAACCTTGCATTTATCTACATTGAACTGCATCTGCCACTTTTCTGACCAAGAATAGAGTTTGTTTAAATCCTCCTGAAGTTCCATAACATCTACGTTTGAATCAATTATCCTACCTATCTTTGTGTCATCGGCGAATTCGCTCATATCACTAGTAATTCCCTCATCAAGATCATTGATATATATTATAAACAACAACGGGCCCAAGACTGATCCCTGTGGAACGCCACTTGTTACAGATCCCCACTCGGACTTAACCCCATTTATGGACACTCTCTGCTTCCTGTCAGTGAGCCATGACTCAATCCACGAGAGCACTTTTCCCCCAATGCCATGAGCTGCTACTTTCTTTAACAGTCTATGGTGCGGAACTCTATCAAAAGCCTTACTAAAATCTAAGTAAATAATATCAAATTCTTTATTGTGGTCAACAGCCTCAAAAGCTTTACTGAAGAAAGTTAATAAATTAGTTAGACAAGACCGGCCTCTTGTGAATCCATGCTGAGTATCATTAATCAAGCTATGCTTATCGAGATGGCTTCTTATAATCTCAGCTATAATTGACTCTAGTAATTTGCGTACAATTGAGGTCAGGCTTATTGGGCGGTAATTTGACAGTAACGACTTGTCCCCTGTTTTAAAAATAGGAATTACATTAGCCATCTTCCACATATCAGACACTACACCTGTTTGAAGGTTTATAAACTAAAAGAGGAGGCAGTTAGGGTAAGATATAAACAGCTATTGGAGGATAGATGGGCTAATGAGAGCATAGGCAATGGGGTCGAAGAGGTATGGGGTAGGATTAAAAATGTAGTGTTAGAGTGTTCAGCAGAAGTTTGTGGTTACAGGAAAGTGGGTGCAGGAGGGAAGAGGAGCGATTGGTGGAATGATGATGTAAAGAGAGTAGTAAGGGAGAAAAAGTTAGCATATGAGAAGTTTTTACAAAGTAGAAGTGATGCAAGGAGGGAAGAGTATATGGAGAAAAAGAGAGAGGTTAAGAGAGTGGTGAAGCAATGTAAAAAGAGAGCAAATGAGAGAGTGGGTGAGATGTTATCAACAAATTTTGTTGAAAATAAGAAAAAGTTTTGGAGTGAGATTAACAAGTTAAGAAAGCCTAGAGAACAAATGGATTTGTCAGTTAAAAATAGGAGAGGAGAGTTATTAAATGGAGAGTTAAAGGTATTGGGAAGATGGAGGGAATATTTTGAGGAATTGTTAAATGTTGATGATGATAGGGAAGCTGTGATTTCATGTATAGGGCAAGGAGGAATAACATCTTGTAGGAGTGAGGAAGAGCCAGTTGTGAGTGTGGGGGAAGTTCGTGAGGCAGTAGGTAAAATGAAAGGGGGTAAGGCAGCCGGGATTGATGGGATAAAGATAGAAATGTTAAAAGCAGGTGGGGATATAGTTTTGGAGTGGTTGGTGCAATTATTTAATAAATGTATGGAAGAGGGTAAGGTACCTAGGGATTGGCAGAGAGCATGCATAGTTCCTTTGTATAAAGGCAAAGGGGATAAAAGAGAGTGCAAAAATTATAGGGGGATAAGTCTGTTGAGTGTACCTGGTAAAGTGTATGGTAGAGTTATAATTGAAAGAATTAAGAGTAAGACGGAGAATAGGATAGCAGATGAACAAGGAGGCTTTAGGAAAGGTAGGGGGTGTGTGGACCAGGTGTTTACAGTGAAACATATAAGTGAACAGTATTTAGATAAGGCTAAAGAGGTCTTTGTGGCATTTATGGATTTGGAAAAGGCGTTTGACAGGGTGGATAGGGGGGCAATGTGGCAGATGTTGCAAGTGTATGGTGTAGGAGGTAGGTTACTGAAAGCAGTGAAGAGTTTTTACGAGGATAGTGAGGCTCAAGTTAGAGTATGTAGGAAAGAGGGAAATTTTTTCCCAGTAAAAGTAGGCCTTAGACAAGGATGTGTGATGTCACCGTGGTTGTTTAATATATTTATAGATGGGGTTGTAAGAGAACTAAATGCGAGGGTCTTGGCAAGAGGTGTGGAGTTAAAAGATAAAGAATCACACACAAAGTGGGAGTTGTCACAGCTGCTCTTTGCTGATGACACTGTGCTCTTGGGAGATTCTGAAGAGAAGTTGCAGAGATTGGTGGATGAATTTGGTAGGGTGTGCAAAAGAAGAAAATTAAAGGTGAATACAGGAAAGAGTAAGGTTATGAGGATAACAAAAAGATTAGGTGATGAAAGATTGAATATCAGATTGGAGGGAGAGAGTATGGAGGAGGTGAACGTATTCAGATATTTGGGAGTGGATGTGTCAGCGGATGGGTCTATGAAAGATGAGGTGAATCATAGAATTGATGAGGGAAAAAGAGTGAGTGGTGCACTTAGGAGTCTGTGGAGACAAAGAACTTTGTCCTTGGAGGCAAAGAGGGGAATGTATGAGAGTATAGTTTTACCAACGCTCTTATATGGGTGTGAAGCGTGGGTGATGAATGTTGCAGCGAGGAGAAGGCTGGAGGCAGTGGAGATGTCATGTCTGAGGGCAATGTGTGGTGTGAATATAATGCAGAGAATTCGTAGTTTGGAAGTTAGGAGGAGGTGCGGGATTACCAAAACTGTTGTCCAGAGGGCTGAGGAAGGGTTGTTGAGGTGGTTCGGACATGTAGAGAGAATGGAGCGAAACAGAATGACTTCAAGAGTGTATCAGTCTGTAGTGGAAGGAAGGCGGGGTAGGGGTCGGCCTAGGAAAGGTTGGAGGGAGGGGGTAAAGGAGGTTTTGTGTGCGAGGGGCTTGGACTTCCAGCAGGCATGCATGAGCGTGTTTGATAGGAGTGAATGGAGACAAATGGTTTTTAATACTTGACGTGCTGTTGGAGTGTGAGCAAAGTAACATTTATGAAGGGATTCAGGGAAACCGGCAGGCTGGACTTGAGTCCTGGAGATGGGAAGTACAGTGCCTGCACTGAAGGAGGGGTGTTAATGTTGCAGTTTAAAAACTGTAGTGTAAAGCACCCTTCTGGCAAGACAGTGATGGAGTGAATGATGGTGAAAGTTTTTCTTTTTCGGGCCACCGTGCCTTGGTGGGAATCGGCCAGTGTGATAATAAATAATAAATAAAATACCTGTTTGAAGAGATAAATTAAAAATATTAGTTAATGGTTCACAGAGTTCCATTTTGCATTCCTTAAGAACCCTTGAAAAAACCTCATCAGGACCCGGCGACTTATTTTGCTTCAGTCTGTCTATCTGCTTCACAACCATCTCACTAGTGACTGTGATGTTACATAATTTATCTTCTTCTAGCCCACTGTAAAAATTAATTACTGGAATATTGTTAGTGTCTTCCTGTGTAAAAACTGAGAGAAAATAAATATTTAAAATCAAGCACATTTCATGCTCTTTGTCAGTAAGGTGCCCATAGTTATTTTTAAGGGGACCTATCTTATCTCTAACTTTTGTTCTATAGACCTGGAAAAAACTTTTTGGGTTAGTTTTAGAATCCCTAGCAACTTTAATTTCATAGTCCCTTTTAGCTTTTCTTATCCCCTTTTTAATGTCCCTCTTAATGTCAATATACTGATTCATAAGATGACCCTCACCTCTTTTGATACGCCTATAAATTCCTTTCTTATGCCCTAGTAGATATTTGAGCCTATTATTCATCCATTTTGGGTCATTTCTATTTGATCTAATTTCTTTATATGGGATAAACGCTCTTTGAGCAATATGTATAGTGTTCAGAAAACTGTCATATTGATAGCTCTCTTCGTTACCCCAGTCAACAGATGATAAGTGTTCTCTAAGCCCATCGTAATCTGCTAAGCGAAAATCTGGGACTGTTACTGAGTTATCGCTACTATCATACTTCCATTCAATGCTAAATGTAATTGATTTGTGGTCGCTAGCACCCAGTTCCTCTGAAATTTCTAAATTATTAACAAGGGATTCATTGTTTGCCATAACTAAGTCAAGCAGGTTATTTCCCCTTGTAGGTTCTGTCACAAACTGCTTCAAAAAACAATCCTGAAATACTTCTAAGAAGTCATATGATTCTAAATTCCCAGTCAAGAAATTCCAATCAACATGACTAAAGTTAAAGTCTCCTAGAATTACTACATTATCGTGCCTTGTGGCCTTAACAATTTCCTCCCATAGTAGTTTCCCTTGGTCCCTATCTAAGTTTGGGGGACGGTATATCACTCCTAAAATCAGTTTTTCATGCCCCTCTGAAAATTCTATCCAAACAGACTCTGTATGTGTTACTTCAGACTTAATACCCGTTTTTATGCAACAGTTCAAGCGGTCTCAGACATACAATGCCACCCCACCCCCCCTTCCCAATACTTCTATCTTCTTGGAACAATTTAAAACCCTGAATATGACATTCCGCAGGCATGTCCCGACTTTTTGAATTAAACCACGTCTCAGTTAAGGCAAATACATCAATGTTACCTGCACTAGCAACTAATCTCAACTCGTCCATCTTATTCCTAGCACTACGGCAATTAGCATAATAAACATTGAAAGACTCTCCTTTCTCTTTACCCTTCCTGCTCATTTCTATTTTTCTACTAAACCTATTACTGTCCTTATCACCCAAGGTCCCTGGCTTTTCAATATCTACCTCGTTCTTATTATTACTAGTTCCCCTAGAACTCGTAATATTACTATACTGGGACTTCACTGTTTTCCTGCCAAAACCCATACCACTAACTACTCCTAGTATAAAGTCCTAACTGCTCTCTCCACTGCAGTTGCCAGTGCTCCCACCCCACACCTAGATAAGTGAACCCCATCCCTGGCATACATGTCATTTCTGCCATAGAAGAGGTCCCATTTGTCAATGAATGTTACCGCATTTTCCTTACAGTATTTGTCCAGCCAGCAATTGAATGGACAACCATTCACTTCCAACTCCCCTCCTTGGCAAAATACCACATATGAGAGGGTTCCCACCCTTACTCCTAATTATTTCTATTGCTGACCTATACCTGCTAATCAGGTCTTCACTCCTACATCTGCCAACATCGTTGCCTCCAGCACTGAGACAGATAATAGGATTACTCCCATTACCTCTCATGATGTCATCCAGACAGCTAACAATATCCTCCATCCCAGCCCCAGGAAAGCAAACTCTATGTCTCCTACTCCTGTCCTTCAAGCAGAACGCCCTATCCATATACCTTACTTGGCTATCCCCAACAACAACAATATTTGTACCTTCCTTGGTGTCGTTCGTCGTGACGTTCCCAGTAGTCGACTCACATTCGTCGGGTAGCACTGAGAATGTATTAGATGTTTCCACAACAGTTTCCACGGCAGTCTCTTTCTTCTTCATTGTTTCTACCTTTCCATTCGTCTTCTTGATCGTCAACTTCTTTCCCTGCTGTCCAGCCACTGACCAGTTTCCCTTCTTGACCTGAGGACTCAAAACAGGAGGACTACTACGAATCTTTTTGTTTTCCTCGGTCAGTCGCCGAATTTCCATATTCGCCATCCTCAATTCTTCCTTAAGCTGTTGGTAAAGTTGCTCGATGGAGGGCATCTTGCTTCAATTCTAGAGAACGCGCAAACAGGTCTTCACAGAGCCAAGTACACGTCAAAACAAAGTTCAAAATTTTCCTATTTCAAAATAGGGTCCAAAATAAACAATGTATGTATTCCTGGAACTAAACTAACATTTCCTCTGTTCATTAGTTACGTTTTGAGGCTTTACAAATAAATTCCATTTTGATTTTTTATTCACATAATGAATTTTTTTCACACCAAAAAATAGAAGATTTACTGTTATGCAATACTGTAATAATTGTATAAATATCATCACCATATTTGTGAATGTATATTAGACCCACCAGCTGGCGTGTATTAGATGTGTGAGGCCGTTTGTTTACTCTTGAATATCGGCAAAAATTTAACATTTCCGCTACTTTGAGCTCAGTTTCAAGTCATTTCCAGTGCTAAAACCAATCAAAATCATCTCTATTTCTGTAATATGTCTTCCATTCTATCAAATGAGACCAAGAAAACCCAAATATAACTATAAAAAACACACGAAAAAACACTGCAAAGTTGCTGTTTTAATCGAAAAATCATGATTTCAGTTTTTTTCTCTCATTATACACAGTGTGCTGCAGGATTTGTTTTATGTGGTGCACACATACCACATAGATGTATTCTCTCATATCTAGGCCCAATGTACCACTCAAAGTTTGTCAGAGTGAGCTGAGCTCATGACGTAGATCTACGGTTTGGACCCTGAACGTAAAGCCGTAGATCTACGGGACGGACCCTGAAAGGGTTAATATATACTAAAGATTCTCCCAATAAATTCAAAGCAACCAGGCTGTCATTATTACCAGTACTTATATGTGTAAGACTTAATAAAGGCTGATGAGCCATAGTACCAAGCTTGCCTCATAATTATCAAACTTGCCTCATAATTATCAAACTTGCCTCATAATTATCAAACTTGCCTCATAATTATCAAACTTGCCTCATAATTATCAAACTTGCCTCATAATTATCAAGCTTGCCTCATAATTATCAAACTTGCCTCATAATTATCAAGCTTGCCTCATAATTATCAAACTTGCCTCATAATTATCAAGCTTGCCTCATAATTATCAAGCTTGCCTCATAATTATCAAACTTGCCTCATAATTACCAAGCTTGCCTCATAATTACCATGCTTGCCTCATAATTACCAAGCTTGCCTCATAATTACCATGCTTACCTCATAATTACCAAGCTTGCCTCATAATTACCAAGCTTGCCTCATAATTACCAAGCTTGCCTCATAATTACCAAGCTTGCCTCATAATTACTAAGCTTGCCTCATAATTACTAAGCTTGCCTCACAATTACCAAGCTTGCCTCATAATTACCAAGCTTGCCTCATAATTACCAAGCTTGCCTCATAATTACTAAGCTTGCCTCATAATTACTAAGCTTGCCTCATAATTACCAAGCTTGCCTCATAATTACCAAGCTTGCCTCATAATTACCAAACTTGCCTTATAATTACCAAGCTTGCTTCATAATTACTAAACTCACCTCATAATTAGTTGCACTTGCAATGTTGCTTCTATGTTATCTAAGTACACCCCTCAAAAAGTGGCTTTGATGCTGGTGAGGTGCTCTTGATCCAAGAAAATGTACTTGTTCTCCCCCTTTTATGGCTTGAACCTGAATACTCTCATCCCTCAGGTGCTGTAGGACTCCTTTAGGTTTAGCACGTCCCTGATTAAAATAAAAACTGAGATTGAGATTGAGATTCTTTATTTACACTCACTGCATTACAATTTGTGTAATAATCAGGAAGCCCATAGGATGCACAGCATTTTGGGTAAAACCAAGTCTAGCTGTAAGAATTACATAGTTTGGTTTATAGCTTTTAGAATCTATACCTGTTACAACATAATGAATAAAAATGTGAAAAAAAAAAATTAATTCACTTGCTTAAAAATGTTTATTTTATCTTGCTTTATATTCTGGTTGCTGTAGTGTGTTATGCAAGTGTGTATAGAAAGTTAATGAGGCCCTGTACAAACATGTACTCACCATTTCTAAGACATGATGCAGCAAGTTGCTGACTCGTTTAATGTGTATTCCTTCCATATAAACTGGGAAGCAGAGCTTAACTCTGTAAGCTGTAATAATTATAATCTTTATTTCTGTGAACATTCAGTTAATGTAGATACATGAGTACAATAAAGCATCACTAATTATGCAATGCATTTTGGGCAGCTAAGTATAAGGTTTATAAACCATTTAAAAACTAGACATAGCATTGTGTAGGTCTACTTGTGATGGCCCTCAAAATCCCCAACACTCCAACAACAACAGTTACACCATAGTAAAGAACATAGCTTCACAACAGCCAATTTTTCCGAATATCAAACAAGAAATTGTGAAAAAAAAAAAGTTACAGAAATTTGAATTAGTACATTGGTGCACAAGTATGGCTTTCCACTATCAACCATTTCTACTATTATCAAGTGAAAATTCGTTATAAATATCAAAGTGACTGACCAATCTAAACTAGTGAAAAAAGTGAGAAATTATCATAGAAATGGAAAGACTTTTGTTATTGTGAATAAGAGAGAAACAGATGAAGTGAGAGAGAGAGAGAGAGTGCCTGCAGGTTATATCTGTGAATGAGGTACAGTAAGAGTTGCACTTGAGATTTTGCAAAGTACAGTAGGGCCCCGCTTTATGGCGTTTCGCTAATACGGACATTTCACATTATGACCAAAACTTACTATATGGCTTCCCCCCCTCATCTGACTTTCTAATATGGTCTCTGCTCACCATCTAGTTTGTTTACTTTCTCTGAGCACATCTCTCCATTATGTCTGGAAACTTTCCAAAATTTCAACTATTTTAAAGTTACTGCATATTTTATGTGTACAGGTAGGCCATCACTAATCCACCAATCAGTTATCCAGTTCCATCAGTAATCCGGCACTAATTTCGGCAGGCATAATTTCAAATTTCATCATTATACTGACTCAGACATTGTGCAGATGGTTGTAAATACACAGCAGCAAGCCAGTGGAGGAGAAAGCAGTGATGAAAATGAGGAAGATGTAGCAGAGTCTCTATCGATAGGTTAATTAAGTGTATTCTAACCTAACCACTCTGTAATCCAGCAAACTCACTAATTCGGCACACTACAGGTCCCAGTGATGCCGGATTAGTGATGGCCAACCTGTACTCTGATAATTACACTTATGTGTACCTGTACCTAAATAAACTTACACACTACTGGCATGCAGGTACACATTATCCCTTTCATTGTTGAGACCCCTGCTCACAAACTTGCTCTCATTGTCAAAGAATTTAAAAAAAAAAAATTCTTATGAAATGATAAACTTTTCCCGATGGTAATAACACCAAAAGTATGAAATTTGATGAAAATTTTATGGAGTTACATTCTCGCAAAGTTAATGGTCTTGGCAATAGTTATGCAGTGGCGATTTCGCCCACTTTGAGCTCTATTTTTGGCCAGTTCCAGTCAACCAAACTTACAGCTATTTCGCTAGAACTCCATTTGTTCTATCAATTGAGTACAAGAAAATGCCCATTTACCAATATCTACTACCCAATAATTTAGCCAGTTTCATGCACAATTCGAGTAAGGCCAATTTCATGCACAATTCAAGTAAGGCCAATTTCAAAATAGGGTCCAGAATGAACAATACAAATATTCCTAGTACTAAAATAACATTTTCTCTGTTCATTAGTCACGTCTCCAGGCACCTCTTATATTACACTTGCTTTTCATTCTGAATTTTTATTGCATTATATGAAAATGGTATAAATAATATCATCATATTTGTGAAAAGATATTAGACCCACCAGCTGACATGTATTAGATGCGTGACGTAATTTGTTTACTCTTGACAGTTGGCAAAAATCGAGGATTTCCATTACTTAGAGCTCAATTTCAAGCTACTTTTAGTCCGTAAACCATTCAAAATTATCTCTCCTTCTGTAATATATCTTCCATTATATCAGTGAGACCAAGAAAACAAAAATACAACCATAAATACCATTCGAAAGTACACCAAACTAGGCATTAAAAACAATGAAAAGTAAAATACACACAAAGTACACTCATTATTTACCTCAGAATGTTTGTAGTCTTACTGTAGGGCATAAGGTGAGTAGTATTTACTGTAAGAAGTCAGGTGTGGAAGCCCTCCTGGCCACCCCACCCACACGTAATATACTATGATGTTTAAAGCACTCTATAGTGATAAAATGTATATACAGTACACTCATTACTTACCTAACAAATCCATTGAATCCTCTACCTTCCCTACAGTTCTCAAAATAGCAAGGGTCACCCCGATCCATAAAGGAAGAGACCAAACAGAGTTGAATAACTATAGGCCAATATCCAACTTACACCCTCTCTCAAAAATCTTCGAAAAATTAATTCATAAACGAATCTACTCCTACCTCATCTCCCAAAACATACTCAACCCCTGCCAATTTAGATTCAGGCCTAATAAAAATACTAATGATGCTGTTATACACATGCTAGAACATATATACACTGCAATAGAGAAAAAAGAAGTCCCACTGGGGATCTTCATTGACTTACATAAAGCTTTTGATACAGTTGACCATGACTTGCTCCACATAAAATTGTCACACTATGGTATAAGAGGGCACTCTCTCAACTACCTCAAGTCATACCTCAACAACAGAAGCCAATATGTGTACACAAATGGGGCAAACTCTTCTGCACAATCAATTACAGTTGGTGTCCCACAGGGAAGTGCCCTTGGCCCTCTTCTCTTTCTGCTATACATAAATGACCTACCAAATGCTTCGCAATTACTCAAACCCACACTATTTGCAGATGAGACTACATACGTCTTCTCTCACCCGAGCCCAGTCATGCTAGCCAATACTGTAAATACCAAATTGCAGAAAATATGTACCTGGATGAAGACTAACAAACTCACACTAAACATTGACAAAACCTACTTCATTCAGTTTGGTAACAGAGCTACAGATGTCCCTGTTACGCCCTTTGTGCATAATTGAAGAAGGGTCAATTGGTTAGTGTGTAATTACGGCTTTTTCACTTAGTATTATATTACTGGTACCTTTATTCGTAGCTAAAATAAAGACTCCTAGTTTTATAATATTATCTGGCCATGAATTATTGATTTATTTTGTAGGATGTTTTGTGTTTATATGTTGTGGTCATTTATGCTTCACAAACTCACTCATTCCGAGGTGATGTCAAGCTAGGGAGTTTTACTCATAGCAGTTCATTCTCACCTCTGGTAGAGAAAGCACCAAGCCACAGAGCTCCCTTATTCTCTTGTTGCAAGTCTCAGGAGAACCTTTGAACCAAGATTCTTGGGTTCAACCAAGGTTGCTTGGATTACTTCAGTCTCGGAATATTTGACGGGTTGCGTCTGTGCCATCAGCTATATAATTGAAGCAATACACCACGTCTGTGTTCTCCAACTATTAAAGTCTCGTGGTGGTCTCTAACCAGTTCTAGCTGTGGTGTATATAATTCATTGAGGAGGTGGTAAAGACACCCTATCTAGTGTTTCATTGATCTCGACTTTATGAAACTACAGTGATTGTGTACATATGAATTTATAAGAAAAGGTATACCTAAATTTTATCAATTATTTAAATTACTAAGTGACTTTATAAGCTTAGTATTATACTGAATAAAACCAGATAAAGCATTATAGAACTTTTTTGCCTTATATTTATATATGTGTATTTGAAAAGAGTAAGAAGACCTGAGTGAATCTTCACCTGTTGTTACCAACGGGTCTCTTCTCTGAAAAGAAAGACTCAAAACGTAACAAGTGGGGGCCTGTCCTAGGAGATACCCCAACTATATCTTCGCAATGGAAGTCCACATACAGCAACTGGTTAACGAATTGACTTTGGATAAGCTAGAGACTTTGAAACTACAGACGTGCTGGCAGATAGCGAAGCATTTAGGGGTGACATATAACAATCGTTATACCACAGAAACTGTTAGGTCTATTATAAGGAATATTTTATTTCCCATACCTCCTGAAGTTTCTGAGTCACCTGATTCAGAGGTCGAAAGTCTAACATCCCAGCCGGATCGCATGTCTCGAGTAAACAATCTAGAGGCATCAGGTGGAGCCGGCAAATCAGCCCCTGGAAGTCCTACAAATTCCTTGGTTGCTGAGAGTATGTCAATGCCAGGAGCTGAGGAA
The DNA here is from genome assembly GCF_038502225.1 of Cherax quadricarinatus. Lineage (NCBI taxonomy): Eukaryota > Metazoa > Arthropoda > Malacostraca > Decapoda > Parastacidae > Cherax > Cherax quadricarinatus. The sequence continues at coordinate 6,937,689 of NC_091327.1, forward strand.
ATGTCACGTGACAAACTTCCACCTGAAAGGGAAAATGAAGCAGGGGCTTCGAATAGTCCGTCGCCGAACTATGATGTCGTGCGAGGAGCAGGAGCTCGGCCCAAGATACGACCAGAAGGATTTCTTCCCCCATCTCCACCAATTCCCTTGACAACCATCTCTCTGGAATATTTTAAGAGAATGGTGCATCTCATAAATCTGCAAACGGCTCAGTTAGAAGCACAGCGAAAACTGTATGAAGAAGAATTTGAGAGAGAGAAAATTCGTTGTGAAAGACAACAAGTGGAGAGAGACGTGAGACTGACGGTTTCCCCGAACCTCTCCTTTGATTTACATAAGGCAGCATCTTTAGTGCCTCGGTTCAGTGAAGCTGACCTTGACACCTATTTTCACACCTTTGAGAACCAGGCAAGTGGGGGCCTGTCCTAGGAGATATCCCAACTATATCTTCACAATGGAAGTCCACATACAGCAACTGGTTAACGAATTGACTTTGGATAAGCTAGAGACTTTGAAACTACAGACGTGCTGGCGGATAGCGAAGCATTTAGGGGCGACATATGACAATCGTTATACCACAGAAACCGTTCGGTCTATTATAAGGAATATTTTATTCCCCATACCTCCTGAAGTTTCTGAGTCGCCTGATAATGATAAATGGATCACCTATCACAAAGCTAACAGAGGGAAAATTCTTAGGAATCCACCTTGATAATAGACTCAAATTTCATACACATATACAACAAATTTCTAAGAAAATTTCCAAGACCGTAGGCATACTATCGAAGATACAGTACTATGTTCCACAGTCAGCCCTCCTGGCCCTATATCACTCTCTTATTTACCCCTATCTCACCTATGGAATTTGTGCATGGGGCTCAACAACAATTAACCATCTCAGACCACTAATTACCCAACAAAAGGCTGCAGTCAGAATGATGATAAATTCCCACTACAGGCAGCACACTCCACCAATATTCAAAACACTAAACCTACTCACCATACAAAACATCCATACTTATTACTGCACCTATTACATACATAGAATACTTAACTCTGATATTAACCCTCCCCTCAAACATCTCCTTGCCAACCTCAGCAGAACACATGACCATAACACAAGGCACAGATCACTCTTTGATGTTCCTTGTGTCCATCTCATGCTATGCAAAAACTCAATGCACATAAAAGGCCCTAAAATCTGGAATTCATTACCTGTAAATATAAAAGAAACACTACCTGTTTATAAATTCAAGTCTCTTCTCAAAGATCACTTACTCACCCAAAACCAAATAAATACTGAATAACTGAACCTTATAAATTGTATATCTTAAATGTTTCTCATAATTATATCACATAAATGTTAAACCTAAGACCCAATCTAACTGTTACTTTTTAAATACACTACCTAACAGAATACTCCATTCTACTGAATGTACAGCAATGCATGCAACCATATGACCTGTCTTTGTAATACTCATTTGTGCTTTATTGTTATCTGTTTACAATAATGTTTTATCACTGATTACATCATTGCTTAGTTAATCTTAAGTTAATTTTAAGCCTGCCCGTAATGCTATGCATGCAAGTGGCTTTGGCATGCTGCTCTTACCTGTATTTGTTTGTACCTCTGTATGTTCAAATTATTAAATAAATAAGTAAATAAATAAAAAAAATATTTGTAGTCTTAACCATAAAACGGTCCAAACATATATATGCGTTCTTACTGCTAGTGCCCCAAACATATATAAACGTTTTATTTTTCTTGCCTTCAAATATGGCATGATTGGCCTGAGATGCCTTATCAGCACAGAATGGGTCATAACACTCATTGTGCACTGTATTAAAAAATCTGGGACCACTTGGGACCTTGTGGGAGCACCAGTTCAAATGAGCGCCAGCTAGAGCAAACGGCTCGGCAAACACCTGGGATTCACTGGTTTCATGTAGTATTAACTCTCCCATTTTAAGAGGAAAGTGATGTTGACCCCGAGTTTAGCGGCTTTGAGGTGGATGTGGCCATAAGTGGTCGAGGAAATATCAAAAAACCTCGATAATAACCCACATGCGACATTTGTGAAACACCCTTTCAGAATGTCTTAAAACCTATGCCTTAAGTAAAGAGAATTCTGGAACATAATACTTGTTCAGCAGGCTGGCTGATTGGCTGGCTGTCTGGCCAGCTGCGTGGCTGGACGGCTGCTGGCAGCCTGGGTCCATTTGTTTGTCTGTGTGTATATCTATCTCTATTTTTGTCTCACAGGTACAGATAAATACAATTAGATATAGTGTAAATTACCTAGGATTACCCAAAAAATCCAGACGAAGTGCTATACTCTGCTTGAAGATATGAGTAAACACGATGAAGCAGTCTTGTCGCTCTCTCTGAGACAGAGAGCTAGAAGGATAGACAGATAGACAGGGAGCTTGACAGACAGACAAATTTGTGCACCACCACCACCACCGCCACCGCCACCCCCACCACCACCGCCGCTGCCACCGCCGCCACCACCGCCTCCACCACCGCCACCACCGCTGCCACCACCGCCTCCTCCTCCTCCTCCTCCTCCTCCTCCTCCTCCTCCTCCTCCTCCTCCTCCTCCTCCTCCACCTCCACCTCTACCTCCAGCTCCTACTCCTCCTTCTCCCCCTCCTCCTCCACCTCCTCCTCCACCTCCTCCTCCTCCACCTCCTCCTCCTCCCTTCCAAGGCAGGTGTAAATGCTTGCCTGTCAATGTATTTGTGACAATTCGAGTAAAATTTCAGTTCCTATTACTAGTGTCAGAACAAAAATTGATTATGAAATGACAAGACTTACTACAAATTGTAATTATCAAAACATAAAAATTACATAAAGTAATACGAAAAATAGTAACAAAGGTATGTCGGCAACACTTCTGCAAGTGGCAGGACTCGATATTGCTGTCATGAGAGCATCCAGTGCCAACTTCTCGGCCTCATATCTCTGTAAGTACTGACCTTAATTTTTTTTTTGTATCATAAAACATTTAGAAAAATCAGCTCTTTATTTTCGTAAAAAAAAAAAAAAAAAATTTTTTTTTAAATATTCTGGGCACTCGGGTAGTGAACATATATATATGTTTGGGCTGTTTATGGGTTACTGGTCTTAATGTAGGGTGAGAGGTGAAAAGTGTTTATTTGTAGAAAGTCGTGTGGGAGGTATGGCATCCCACCTGGCCACCCCCATCTACTACGACATTTAACCCTTTCAGGGTCCAAGGCCAAAATCTGAAGGGGTGCCCCAGTGTCCAAGAAATTTTGAAAAAAAAAAAAAATTCTTACAGAATTAAAGATAATATTTTTGTGAAGGTAATAAAACAAAAAAAAAAATTCTGATCAGTACTTACCGACATGCAGTGGGGGGAAGTTGACCCAAAATGACCGAGTGGTGGCAACATCAGTGACTTCTGCAAAATCGCTTTTTTTTATTTTATGTTTTTTTAAACTTTTTTCTTTTCTAATTTTTTCTTTTTCTAGTAACATTTGTGGCCTGTGAGACCAATATATTGTATATTGCATAAGTGTACACTCATTGTATTCAACACAATAACTGCACTAATTTGTTTATCATTATATTGCTTACAAAACTTGTTAACAAATTTATTGTAAACAAAATTATGAAAATATTAGTGCAGTTATTGTGTTCAGTACAATGGTGCCATATGGTACAATGGTGCCATAGGGTGCAATGGTACCATATGGTAGAATATGGTACAATGGTACCATATCATACAATGGTACCATATGATGCAATGGTACCATATGGTACATTGTACCATATGGTACAATGATTGTACCATATGGTTCATTGTACTATACAGAGGCGTTGTAAGGTGGGGCCGGGGGGGGGGCGGACCGCCCCGGGTGACACCATTTAAGGGGTGACACCATAGAGCCTCTAAAGAAGATGACACTAATGACCAAAACCATGCTGCAGCAACCTAAGAGAAAAATTCTTCGTTTTTATATAGCCTGTTATAGGATTACATAGTACAAATAGGCCTATATAGGGAAAATAATTGATTTTGATGATGTGATAGATGATTTTGCAGAATTGAAGGCAAGGAAATGAAATATCAGATTCTTTGAGATGTTACCTGTACTCAAGGTTAAATCGGAACTAGTGTTTTTCTTTATTTTTCATTTTTTTTCGTTATTGAAGATGAATAAATGTAGGATCTGTTGCCTGTACTCAAAGTGGTATTTGAGTTTATGTTTTCTCAATATTACTACGATTATTTTATCATTAATAAAGTTCGGTTTATGGCCTTTAAACGTTCTCATTATTAAACATTAGTCACTAGTCATGCAGCAGTGATGTAACTGGAGTTTACTACCCCTATCCCCCTGCCCTTGGATTTCATGGGGGTGACACCAAAGATACCACCCCGGGTGACACCAATGATTCCGCCCTGGGTGACACCAACTCTAGCGACGCCTCTGGTACTATATGGTACTGTTGTATTCAACACAATAAATACTAATATTATCATCATTATTTCATTTACAGTAATTGTTTACAACAAAAATATGCAAAAAATGTTGTATATTAGTAATGTTCTATTATATGTTTACAAATGTACAGAAACTTCACATGTTCCTTGAGGTGGATGACAAAGCACTTTGTCTTGGAAACTGCTGAGTCAGTGACTTATGTCACCACTCAGTCTTGGCTGGTGCCTGGTGGCATCAACATCTCCAACTGATCATATGGTACATGGTATCATATGTTACAGGATACCATATGGTACATTGTACTACAGGTCCGCCATCACAAATCCGGCAATCAATTGTTTGGTTCCTTCAGCTATTCGGCACTAATTTTCACTAGCATAATTTCAAATTTCCTGGGTTGCCACACCAACCTGCTGGTACTGTTTGGTGGCGCTACTTGCTGCATAAGTCATTCCAGTTTCTTTTTCTCCATTTATTGTTTTAACCTGCTTACTTTTAGCCCTAGCCATGGTTCCAATGAATAAAAGAAATGCTTATCATTATGTAAAGCACCTACACAGTAGTGTACAATATAAATAACATAAAACATGTTAAATACTCCAGAATGAATAATATTTGGCATAATACAAAGCAGTTTGATGGAGGTATGAAGAGGATATTGTATACAAATACCATTCTCCTATCCCTGTCTTGGGGGCTTATATTAGAGAAAACGGAGTGTAGCACAGGGCTAACTTTGATATACGCTCATATTGCACCATAAACCTGAAACAAAAAAGTTATTTTCTCTATACAGATTATCACACATAGCAGCATATGTGTAGAGAACCTAGGATAACCCAAAAAAGTCAACGTGACGTATTTTTAGTACCTGGCTTGGGTTAGCCATATATGATTTTTGGTCGATTCCCAGCCAGGGTAGAAACATTAGGCGTGTTTCTTTACACCTGTTGTCTATGTTTACCCATCAGTAAATGGGTACCTGGGTGTTAGCCGACTAGTGTGGGTGTTATCCTGGGACAATGACCTAATTTTCTTGAAATACTCTGCATAACACACGGCTTTCTATATAGTAGTATGTCACTGATGTCAGCTAGGCCTGTATACCTTGTATATGTGTAGTAAATAAAAATGTTATTTTTATTATTATTATTATTATAATTATTATTATTATTATATTTCTCAGTTGTTTGTTGGGTTATCTTATTCAAACTTGGGCAATGTATGATGGAAGATACTTCTTAACGTACACCAAAAATGTCTGCATTGTTTATTCTGGACCCTATTTTGAAATTGGCATCTGTTGAAATTTGTGTGAAATCGGCCAAATTGCCAATTTCTGACCACTTTATTGGGTAGTTGAAATAAGTGAATGGGCAGTTTCTTGTTATTACAACCTAGGATTTCAAATGGCCTGTTATCCCAGGTGTAATGGGAGCAAATAAACACAGTAGAAAAAGTTTAGACTTATATTATCCTTCACCAATTATAACAGCAATATGTACACTATGTACAGTGATAAATATAGTGCACTCCACGGTAAGCAAGGCAGAAATAGAAGCCACAAGATAGCAGACCGTGCTTCAACCAGCTCTAGAGTGGGAATGACAAGGGCAGACAGGAGAGCGGTATCCACATAACCTCTGCGATTGTCAATCCCACCTTCTTATTGGCTAGAACCTGGTCACTAGTTGAACGATGGGGCCCCATCATCAACTCTTAGCAACCTGGTTCGCTGGTTGGGGGAGATAGCCTGTAAATGAGGGTGTGTCCATGCGCCGAATAAAGGTTACGTACTCTTTGCATGCCACACCCCCACCCCCGAGAAGGCTCAGGATTAGGCTGCCACCTCCCAGTGGTAACCGTGCCGCCATGGCACAAAATAATGGGACCGCCTATCCTCTCCACCATCCAACTCTTAGATAGAGCTCAGCTTTCCTAGTGCCTGAAAGCCAAACCCTAAACTCAGAGTGAGACAGCAGTCAGATAAGCCAACATAGGTCCAAGATACAAGCGGACGGTAGCCCGTATCCCCTCACTAAAAAAAACCCCCACATCAGGGGATAAAAAAAAGAGCTTGAAAGGGGTTACCACAAATACATCCTAACCTAAATAAAATAATAAACTAGACTCTTGACAAAGAGTCTGCCAACACATTTTCTTTGCCGGCAATGTAACGAATTTTGAAGTTATAGGGCTGCAGCCTGAGCGTCCAACGCATAAGCCTTGTGTTGTGATTCTTCATGGCTTGGAGATAGACTAACGGGTTGTGATCACTGTAGACTGTGACCACCTGCGATGTCTGGCCCACATAAACATCGAAATGCTCCAAAGCCATTACCAGCGCGAGGGCTTCTTTTTCAATGGTAGAGTAAGCTCTCTGATGTGGCTGGAACTTAGCTGAAAAGTATGCTACAGGCTGCAACTCCTTGTTCCCGATTTGTAATAGTACCGCCCCAACCCCAGACTCACAAGCATCAACCTGTAATGAAAAAGGTTTGGAGAAGTCTGGAGACAGGAGAATGGGTGCAGAGCACAATAATCTTTTTGCTTTATTAAAAGCAGTGTTACAATCTGACGTCCAATTAAAGGGAACTTTATGACTGGTAAGAGAGGTAAGAGGGGCTACAATATCTGAGAAATTCTTACAGAATCTTCTGTAAAATCCTATCATGCCTAGGAAACGTTGAAGAGATTTCCTATCATGAGGAACTGGATAATCTTTAATCGAAAGAACTTTAGCAAGTTTAGGTGCAACATTACCACTACCTACTTCATGGCCTAGAAAAGTGATAGTGGCCTGGCCAAAGGAAGATTTAGACAAATTAACTGTTAATTGGGAATTCTTAAAGGTCTCAAACAGAGCTTTAAGTCTAAGTAGGTGTTGATCCCAAGTATCAGACACCACAACAATATCATCTAGGTATGCTGCCGTGCCTTCAAGTCCTTTAATAGCCTGATGGATGAGTTTCTGGAATGAAGAGGGGGAATTTTTCATTCCGAAGGGGGTAACTGTATACTGATAATGACCTCCTGGAATTACGAAGGCAGAGATTTCCTTCGCCTTATCTGTCAAAGGTACCTGATAGTAACCTTTAAGGAGATCTAATTTGGACACAAAAGTAGCCTTACCCACAAAGTCAATTACGTCATCCAGACGAGGAAGAGGGTAAGCATCTGTAATTGTGACCTCGTTCACTTTACGGTAGTCTGTGCACATACGAAACCCTCCATCAGCCTTCTTTACTAGGATGCACGGTGAAGCCCATGGACTAGATGACTCCTCCACTAAACCATGTTCTAACAAGAAGTCTACTTCCTGCTGAAGTAGCCTTTGCTTTTCAGGATTAGCTCTGTAGGGGGAGAGTTTAATTGGTTTAGATTTTCCCACATCTACATCATGGTAACCTAACGTACATTTTTTCGGCACATCCGAAAAAATATTAGGATATGACTGTAGAAGCTCAGTTAAATTTGTTGCTTGTATTTCAGATAATCCATCCATTAACGGGCTAGGATCCTTGAGGAGGACAGAATTTGAAAGTTTAGTATTAATTTCAGAGATAGAGTGCAAAGAGTCAGAGTCGTCCTCAGAGGTAGAGGACAGAGTCATTACTGGGACTTTATCTGGTGTATGAAAGGCCTTGATTTGATTAATGTGGTAAGTTTTTGTTTTTGAGGTCTTATCAATGGGAGCTACCACATAATTTAAATCAGATAATCTACTTACAATCTGCATAGGTCCCGTATATCTAGCTTTCAAGGTGTGGCCAGGTATAGGTTCCTGCACCAACACCTTGTCTCCTGGATGGAAGGAGCGGAATTGTGCACTTTTGTCATACCTCTGTTTCATCTTACTTTGAGCTATTTTTAGGTTAGCCGTGGCTAACTCACGTGCCACCTGCAACCTTGAAGACGGGTTGTAGAGTGCTGAGCTTACGTCTTCTCCCATCCATCCTTCTTTGAGCACCCGAAGAGGACCTCGTACATTGTGCCCAAAGATCAGCTCAAACGGACTATACCCTGTAGACTCTTGCACCGTCTCTCGTACTGAGAACAGCAACAATGGTAGAGATTCATCCCAATCTGTCGGAAAGTGCATGCAAAAACTTCTCATCATTGTTTTTAATGTTTGGTGGAATCTTTCCAAGGCGCCTTGGGACTGAGGGTGATAGGCAGTGGATAAGTTGTGAATTATCCCTAACCTAGTTAATACTTCCCTAAATGCTTTGGCAGTGAAGTTAGTACCTTGATCACTTTGTATAGTTTTAGGAATGCCAAAACAAGAAATGAATTTTGTTAAAGCTTTGAGAATAGCTTTAGTATTGATACTACGCATTGGGATCGCTTCAGGATATCTGGTTACTTTATCCATAATTGTAAATAAATACTGATTTCCAGACTTTGACTTAGGTAGTGGACCTACACAATCTATAATTAAATCTGCAAAAGGTTCTCCATCAGCAGGTATGGGTTGGAGAGGTGCAGGTTTAATAGAATGTCCAGGTTTTCCAACTTGCTGACATTCTCGGCAACACCTAATATGATTCTTCACATCTTTCTTTAATGTTGGCCAATAAAATTCTTTTGTGATTCTATACAAGGTTTTTGTAATTCCTAAGTGACCTCCTGATGACGTATTATGAGCTATATTTAATATCTGAGGTCTATACTTGGTTGGAACCACTAACCTGTCGTATAATTGCCGGCCCTCTGTCTCCTTACCAGTCTCAGTGCATACCAAATAATCATTTTTAACTTCATACTTGACTGGATGACCCAAAGAGGATTTACCCATGGCTGCCTCAAAAGTGAATTTTAACGAAGGGTCCTTACGTTGTTCCTCCCGGAAGGACAGTCCCTCGGGCATGGAAACAGAGACATCTGGCAATCCTGCAACCTGGGAATAGGAAGGCTTGATCGGGGTCTGTTCACTTGATTTACGAGACTCCGGCCGGTGTGTCTCATAAAACAACGTGGCTATTCCGAGATCGGAGTCGTCCAAGGATAGGTCAACATTCTCCCCAGACAACCCTTGGGATGTTGCCCGAGTTATGGCCAACACTGGAGAAGCATTAATCATTATAGGTTCAGGACACGAAGTAACAGTAGTAATGTTATTACCCAGTAATAACATGGCATTTTTCATGGGAAATCCTTTTGAGATACCTACAGTCAAGTACCCAGTGTAATATTTGCACTGTACATAAATTTTATGCAAAGGAACAGAATATATAGTTCCTCCATAGGCTTCCAATAAAACTGAGGAATTCAAGGAAGTATTCTCTGAAAGGGGTAATATTCCTTCTCTGACAAGTGAGCAATATGCTCCAGTATCTCTAAAGGTATTTACTTTAGTTGGTTCTGAGTTTTCCTGAAGGGAAATAAGACTTTCGCAATAATAAGGGGCCATACCTTTTTCTACTTCTCTAGGGGACATGTTACTAGGGATATTAGAGATTTTCCCGATGGGTTGAGGTTTTTGGGGGCAGTTGGAACTGATATGACCTACTTTATTACACCTGAAGCAGACGACAGGCTTGCCCTTTACTCCCTGATGACGTTGCAAGTGGTGTCGTTCTGGCTGGTGCCTCTCTGGATATTGTTGTCGAGATGCTCCATAAGTAGTTTGCCTCTCCGCAGGGGGACCATATGTTGAGAAGCGTGGCTCACCAGGTGACTTGGTTGGATGTCGTAGACGCTCTCCCTCCGGCTGGCACTTCATTCTCCAATGTTGTCGATCTCTGCTCACGCCAGACTGTTGAAAAGAGAGACGGGACCGCTCGGACAAGGAGCGGTTCGTTTCGAAGGTATCAGCCAACCTGGCCGCCTCCAATGCAGTGGTTAAGTCACGATCCTGCAGAAAGACACGAACCTCTGGTCCCACAGACTCCAGCAGGTTATCAATCAGAATAAGCTGCACCAGCTCCTCAAAGTTAGAGACACCACTCGCTTTATACCAGCTGGTAAAAGCTTTGGTTTGCTGTCTCACAAAGTCCACCAGGGATTGACCAAGCTGCCGCCTGTTCAATTTGAAGGTCTTACGATATTTAGCTGGGATACATGTATATGCTCCCAACACTGTGGTCTTCACTACTTGATAATCAGAGAATTCAGCGTCAGTTAATACCGACGTAAATTCCTGTGCCTTACCCAATAATGCTGTATGAACCAACGCTGCCCAGTGCTGTTCCGGCCACCTCAAGGCTCGAGCCTGATTTTCGAAGCTTTCGAAAAATTGCTCTGGTTCGGCCTCATTGAAGCGGGGAACAAGCTGTACTGCTTTTTGTAAACTGAAATCGTTTACAGAATGCGAAAACTGCCTCCTTTCTCTTTCCCTATCAAATTCTTCCCTTGCGAATGCTCTCTGTTCCCTAGTTTGCTCAAGATTGATTTTTGCCAGCTGAAGTGCCAACGACGCTGATTCACCCTGGGACAACCCATGTGCACTATACTGACCATTTTGCTCCGTAGGTGTATCATCTTCCTCCTGCGAGAACATAGTAGTTTTTGCCCTAGCTCCCGTAGAGGGAGGAGTCTGATGTGCCATCTCTTCTTCAATAAGTATGTCAGCAATAAGTGAACGCAGTTGCGCAGCTGTAAGAGTGCGTTTATAGGGAATGCCAATGGAACGAGCAATTTGCCAACAACGCTGTAGGGACAATTTAGGTAGGTTATGCAAAGTATATGCCGACACCAGGCGTCTGACTCGTCTAGGTGGCATAAGTTATTCGCTATGCACAGTACGAATACCCCAACGTAACACGTTAATTTGCAGAACACGCTTAGCTATGCACAGTACGATTGCAGAATACGCATACAAGCAAAGCCGACTGCACACAAGATTGGCCGTAGCGAAGCGAGCACACTGAACAAGCTAGTAGCGAGCTGTTGAACGATCACACAATAGCAAGGCTGATCATAAGCAACTGACACAATGTTCCTGCTACAAGCTTCACCCTAAGCTCAACCGTTTCTCTAAGTCCAGCTCTCGGACAGGCTACCCATATTACAACCTAGGATTTCAAATGGCCTGTTATCCCAGGTGTAATGGGAGCAAATAAACACAGTAGAAAAAGTTTAGACTTATATTATCCTTCACCAATTATAACAGCAATATGTACACTATGTACAGTGATAAATATAGTGCACTCCACGGTAAGCAAGGCAGAAATAGAAGCCACAAGATAGCAGACCGTGCTTCAACCAGCTCTAGAGTGGGAATGACAAGGGCAGACAGGAGAGCGGTATCCACATAACCTCTGCGATTGTCAATCCCACCTTCTTATTGGCTAGAACCTGGTCACTAGTTGAACGATGGGGCCCCATCATCAACTCTTAGCAACCTGGTTCGCTGGTTGGGGGAGATAGCCTGTAAATGAGGGTGTGTCCATGCGCCGAATAAAGGTTACGTACTCTTTGCATGCCACACTTGTACTCAGTTGACAGACTAGAAGTAAATAAGTTTATTCAGGTATACACAAATACAGTTACATAGATTATCATACATAGCAATGTATGTATAGAGAACCTAGGATAACCCAGAAAAGTCAGACAAATTGACTTATTTCCAGTACCTGGCTTGGGCTTCTCATATATGATTTTTGGTAAATATTTTTTTTTCTCGGTTGTTTGTTGGGCTATCTCATTGAAACTTGGGCAATGTATGATGGAAAGATGCTTCTTAACGTACAGCAAAAATAAAAAAGACAGACGATAAATAAAGGAGTTCACTTCTCAGCCATTAGCCGCCTCTTTGCAGTATATTTTCGTATGATTTTTATGATTGTATTCTCATTTTTTTTTTGGACTCATTTGATAGAATGGAAGATATATTACAGAAATAGACATGATTTTGATTGCTTTCATGATGAAAAGTACCTTGAAATTGAGCTCAAAGTAGCGGAAATGTTCGATTTTTGCCGATGTTCAATGAAGTTTGTGTAAGTCAAGTTGGTTAATTTTATTAAGTGTATTCTAACCTAACCACTCTGTAATCCGGCACACTACAGGTCCCAATGATGCTGGATTTGTGATGGAGGACCTGTATATGGTATAGGGTACCATACAGTACAGGACACCATATGGTGCAGGGTACCATACAGTACAGGACACCATATGGTACAGATACAGGATCCTATGGAAATAAATCACCCTGACGTTTTTGGGTTATCCTAGGATTTTATACAAATGCTGCTATGTATGATAATCTATGTAACTGTATTTGTGTACACCTGAATAAACTTACTCAAGCGTGTGTGGCATTGTAAGCAAGTTTATTTATGTATACACAAATAAAGTTACATAGATTATCATACTTAGCAGCATGTTTGGAGAATCTAGGATAACCCAAAAAAGGCAGACTTATTTCCATTAGGGTCCCTGTACCCTGTACTATATGGTACAATATACCATATGGTACAATGTACCATATGGTACATTATACTGTATGGTACATTGAACTATATGGTACCACTGTACCATATGGTACAATGGTACCATGTCATACAATGGAATCATATGGTACAGTGGTACCATATGGTACAGTGGTACCATATGGTACAATATACCATATGGTACAATATACCATATGGTACAATGTACCATATGGTACATTATACTGTATGGTATATTGTACCATATGGTACCACTGTACCATATGATTCCATTGTATGACATGGCACCATTGTACTATATGGTACAGTGGTACCATATGGTTCAAAACCATAGAATTCCTCTTCAGATCCACTTCCATCAGTCTAAGTTGTGAAGAGGAGAGTGAGTTCCCACAATGCCATGTAGGCGTTCAGATTTTTCTATAGTGCGCACGCTGACCACCCAGACCCATTCTCTCAGATGTATGCCTACCAGCCTTCTCCCGCTAAATTTGACGCCGCTAGAATTTTGGCGTAGATCTACGGTTTGGACCCTCAACATAAAGCCGTAGATCTACAGCACGGACCCTGAAAGGGTTAAAGCTCCTTAGAGCAATGATAGGTATATACAGCACACTCATTATTTACCTTAAAATATTTGTAGTCTTAATGTAGGGTGAGAGGTGAGTAAGCAAGATAAAAATGAATAAACGAGAGAGGGAGAATGAGTAAGATGACAGAGCCGCAGAGTACTTACGTAAACAAACTGTCTGGTTATGGTTGATACACATTCATACAAAATCCTTACATTGTGTACAAATTGTCTCCACAGTGGTACAGTAAAATAAATAAAGACCAACACTTCCTTTTGTGTGCAGGAAAATGTATACTTCATGTGGTAAAAAAAAAAAAATCATACTTTTGGGTGTCTGGAATGGATTAATTGGATTTCCATTATTTCTTAGGGGGAAAATTAATTCAACTTAAAGTAATTTCGTCTAACGATGAGCTCTCTGGAGCGGATTAATATCATAAGTCGAGGGTCCACTGTATCTCCCATTCTATCAGCCAATATCAAGAAACTGGGAATGCACTGCAAAGTTGCTATTTTAAAGCATACTCATGGTCACAGTTTTGTTTTTTCTATCATGCACTGCATGGGGCAGGTTATTTTTTGATATAGTGCACACTTACCACACAGCCATTCTCTCATAGCTAGGCCAGAATTTACTGCTCACATCTTATCTGAGTGGGCTGAGCTTATCACGTAGTAATACAGCACAGACCCTGGCCTTAAACCCATATTACTACAGCACAGACCCTGTCCTCAAACCCATATTACTACAGCATGGACCCTGATTTCAAACCCATATTACTACAGCATGGACCTTGATTTCAAACCCATATAGGGCCTTACTTATAAGGCAGGTTAGGTTCCAGGCTACCACCATAAAGTGGAACACTGTTTTTTCCACTTATAAATGCATATAAATACTAGAAAACAAGTTTACAGTAACATATATTAAGTTAGCAGTAGAACTAGGCATTAAAAACAATTAAAAAGTAAAATACACATAGAGTACACTCATTACTTACCTTAAAACTTTTGTAGTCTTAATCTAGGGTGAGATGAGTAGTATTTATTGTAAGAAATCAAGTGTGGTATGTATGGTAGCCAGCCAGGCTACCATACCAAGCCATTACACCCACACAATATTCTATGGCATTTAGCCCTTTGACTGTCGCAAGCCCCTTTCTCAAACTGTCATTCTTTTGCAGAATTTTTTGGGGAAAAAAAAGTCATGAAATGACAGAGAATCATTTCCCGATGGTAATGACACCAAAAGTACGAAATTTGGTCGAAAACTCATGGAATTACGCTCCCGTGAAGTTAGCGGTCTTGGTGACATACTCATCGGTGATTTTGCCGACTTTGAGCCCTATTTTTGGCCATTTCCTTTATTCCAGTTGACCAAACTCATAGCTATTTCTTTAGAACTCCATTTTTTTTCTATCAGTTGAGTACACGAAACCGTTCATTTACCGATTTGAACTACCCAATAAAGTGGTCAGAAATTGGCAATTTGGCCAAGTTCACACAAATTAAAAAAGATGCCAATTTCAAAATTGGATCCAGAATAAACAATGTAGACATTCTTGGCACTAAAATAACATATCCTCTGTTCATTAGTCACATCTCTAGGCCCATCTTATATTACTATTGCTTTCTATTTTGATTTTTTATTCATTCAAAAAAATACAAAATTTACTGTTATGCAGACTACTGTATTATTGTAAAAATAGAATAAATAATATCAGTGCACTAGTGAAAGAATATTAGAATCCCCAGTTGACGTGTATTAGATGTGTGGTGTTATTTGCTTACTCTTGAACATTCGTAAAAATCAAACTTTTCTGCTATTTTGAGCTCCATTTCAAGGTCGTTTTCATTGTGAAACTAATCAAAATCATCTCTATTTCTGCAATGAGTTTTCCATTTTATCATGTGAGACCATGAAAACGAGAATACAACAATAAATACTATACGAAAATACACCTCAAAGTCGGCATTTTAATCCAAAAAAAAATGGTCAAAGTTTTTTTTTTCTAATTATGCACTGCCTGCTGCAGGATTTTTTTATGTGGTGCACACTGACCACACAGACCCATTCTCTCACTTGTTGGCCTTCCAGCTTTCTCCTGCTTGATTTGAAGCCGCTAGAATTATTGAGTATATATACGTCCGAAACACTGGCTCGTAAGATGTATATATACGACCAAAACAGTCAGAGGGTTAAGCGTCCCATAGAGATAAAATGCATATACAGTTCACTGATTACTTACCTTAATATATTTGTAGTCTTAATGTAGGGCCAGGGGTGAGTAAACGAGATAAAACGAATAAATGAGAGAGAGAGAGAATGAGTACATGAGGGAGGACAGGCGCAGAGTTATGTAAACAAACCAGGCGAATGCAAGTTTTGTAAACAAGTCAGGCATACACGTATGGTTTGTGTACAAGTTACATTGTGTGCAAGTTGTCTCTACATTGATACGGTAGAATAAATAAAGAGGAACACTCCCATTCTCACATAACACCATTTTTAGAAGAAATGACGCTCTGAGTGAAGGCAATGGAAAAAAGTCACTCTGACTTTTTTGGGTTATCCTAGGTTCTCTACACATATGCTGCTATGTATGATAATATATGTAACTATATTTGTGTATACCTGAATAAACTTACATACGATGGGAATAATTTTCTACAGTTACTCCCAGTAACACATTTTCTCTTATGTTGGACTAGAAAATTTTTTATTCTACTGTGGGGTGTATTTATCATCTTTATATGTTATGTATTGTGTTTATTATATAATTCTGAAGAAATATCATAGATGGATTAACGAAAATATGTACAGTGGAACTTCAAATTTCGAACGTATCGCTTATCGAACTCTTCAAAAACCAAACGCTTTTTTTGAACCAACTTTGTCCCTATTATTGAACTAGCTCCTATTTTCGAACCGCCGGGTACCGGACCTGTCCAGCAACCCACTCTGTCCGCGTCCCCGCGCAGGCGCCATGAGTCAGTCTGGTTTTGTTGATGCTTGAGTGAACATTTTACGATTATGTCATTGTGTTTAGTGCTTGTGGAGCTGTGAAATAAGCTACCATGGGCCCACAGAAACTTGCTAGTGGTACCCCTGTGGTAAAGAAAGTGAGAAATGGCATAGATGTGAAGAAGGAAATAATACAGAAGTATGAGAGTGGTGTGAGACTTGTTGAGCTTGCAGGGATGTATGGGAAAAACAGTCGACCATCGGTTCTATCCTGCCAAAGAAAGAACAAATCAAGGAAGCTCATGTTGCGAAAGGTGTTAATATGCTAACCAAAAAAAGACCACAAACAATCGATCAGGTTGAGAAGTTGTTGCTGGTGTGGATCAAGGATAAAGAGATGGCAGGTGATAGTGTTTCAGAGACCATTATTTGCGATAAGGCAAGGAAGTTGCATGCCGATCTGGTACAGAAAACTCCTGGAACCAGTGCTGATAGTGAATTTAGGGCCAGCAGAGGCTGGTTTGACAGATATAAGAAGAGTAGTGGCATACACAATGTTGTAAGGCATGGTGCGGCAGCCAGTACAGACAAACGGGCGGCTCAGAAGTTCGTACAGGAGTTTAAGGTTTACGTAGACACTGAAAAATTAAAACCCCAACAAGTGTTCAGTTGTGACGAAACAGGCCTGTTTTGGAAGAAAATGCCAAAGAGGACCTACATTACACAGGAGGAAAAGACACTCCCAGGACACAAGCCTATGAAAGACAGGCTAACTCTTTTATTCTGTGCTAATGCTAGTGGTGATTTTAAAGTGAAGCCTTTATTTGTGTATCATTCAGAAAATCCCAGAATGTTTAAGAAAAACAATTCCATAAAGAACAAGTTATGTGTCTTGTGGAAAGCAAATAATAAGGCATGGGTCACAAGGCAAATTTTCAAAGAGTGAGTCCATGAAATGTTTGGGCCCTGTGTGAGAAAATACCTCCTAGACAATAATTTGCCACTCAGTGCCTCCTGTTAATGGACAATGCTCCTGCACATCCTCCAAACTTATTAGACCTCTTGTCTAGGGACTTCAGTTTTATAACAGTGAAGTTCTTTCCTCCTAACACCACTCCCTCCAGCCCATGGACCAGCAGGTCATTTCTAACTTAAAAAACTCTACACAAAAGCAGTGTTTGAAAAGGGCTTTGAAGTGACCTCAGACACTAAGTTGACCCTAAGAGAGTTCTGGAGGAATCGCTTCAGTATCTTCAGTTCCATAAGCCTTATAGGTAAGGCTTGGGAGGGAGTGACTTCCAGGATTTTGAACTCTGCTTGGAGACAATTGTGGCCAGACTGTGTTGAAAAGAGAGATTTTGAAGGGTTTGAGGCTGACCCTGACCCTGTCCATGACCCAGCTGACCCTCTGCCTGTTGTGGACTTTATTGTGGCATTGGGGAACACTCTGGGGGATGGAGGTGAGTGGCGAGGATGTGGAAGAGTTGGTGGAGGATCACAGGGAAGAGCTAACCACTGAAGAGCTGGAATAGCTTCATCTGGAACAGTATCAGACCACAACTGAGGACCTTGCTTCTGAGGAGAAGGAAGAGGGAGTGGATGAGGTGCCTTCTTCAAAGGTTAAGGAGATTTGTGCCAAGTGGAATGATGTCCAAATGTTTGTGCAGAAGTACCACCCTGAGCAAGCTGAAATGCGCCATCTTTGCAACAAGTTCAGTGTTAGAACCATGTCCCATTTTAGGGAAATCTTAGAGGCACCAGAAACAGAGGACTGTGGACAGTTATTTTGTGAGACAGGGGTCCAGTGAGTCTCAAGCTGGTCCTAGTAGCATTAAAAGACAGAGAAGGTAAGTAACCCCAGAGAGGGCTTTGATACCTAAAGTCCTCATGGAGGGGGATTCTCCTTCCGAACACTAACCCCCAACTCCCTCTCTCCTCCTCCCTATCTTCCAGATGCCATCACCAATCTTCAATTAAGTAAAAATGTTATTTTGTATGTTTATTTACATTTATTAATACATAATTGAACACTATATTTGTTGTGTGTATGCAAAACTGTAATTAACCCTTTCAGGGTCCGTCCCGTAGATCTTTGGCTTTACGTTCAGGGTCCAAACCGTAGATCTACGCCAAAATTCTAGCGGCGTCAAATTTAGCGCAAGAAGGCTGGTAGGCCTACATCTGAGAGAAAGGGTCTGGGTGGTCAGTGTGCACACTATAGAAAAAATCTGGATGCCCGCATGGCATTGTGGGAACACCGCCAAAGTAGCTTTGTTCATCATGCCTGGCGGCAAGGAAGCTCTCACTCCCCACTCACTCTCCAGGCGAATTCTGACTCTCCTCTTGACAACTTACAGTTCTAAGACTGATGGAAGTGGAGCTGAAGAGAAATTCTATGATTTTGAACCATATGGTACCATTGTACCATATGGTACAATGGCACCATATGGTACAATGGTGCCATGTCATACAATGATATATGGTACAATGTGCCATATGGTACATTGTACCATATGGTACATTGTACCATATGGTACATTATGCCATATGGTATATTGTACCATATAGTGCAGGGTACAGGGACCCTAATGGAAATAAGTCTGTCTGACTTTTTTGGGTTATCCTAGGTTCTCCAAACATATGCTGCTAAGTATGATATTCTATGCAACTTTATTTATGTATACCTAAATAAACTTACTTATGATGCCATATGCACTTGAATAAGTTTATTCAGGTGTACACAAATACAGTTACATAGATTATCATACATAGCAGCATATGTATAAAATCCTAGGATAACCCAAAAAAGTCAGGGTGACTTATTTCCATAGGGATCCCTGTATCTGTACCATATGGTGTCCTGTACCATATGGTACCCTGCACCATATGGTACCCTGCACCATATGGTACCCTGCACCATATGGTACCCTGCACCTTATGGTACAGGGTACCATTTAGCACCCTGCACTATATAGTACCCTGCACCATATGTTATCCTGTACCAAATGTTATCCTGTACTGTATGGTACCCTATACCATATAGTACAATGTACCATATGGTACCCTGTAACATGATACTGTGTACCATATGGTCAATAGGATGTGTTGGTGGCAGCAGGCACCAGCCAAGACTGAGTGAGTGGCGATGCAAGCTAGTTACTGACTCAGCAGTTTCCAAGACAAAGCTCTATCCCATCCACCTCAAGGAACATGTCGAGTTCCTGTACATTTGTAAATATATAATAGAGCATTACTAATATACAACATTTTTGCAATTATTGTAAACAAAATAAAGATGAAAATATTAGTGTGTTTATTGTGTTGAATACAACAGTACCATATGGTACAATGAACCATATGGCATCTTTGTACTGTATGGTACATTGTACCATATGGTACCATTGCACCATATGGTACCATAAGGTATCATTGCACCATTTCGTACCATTGTATCATATGATACCATTGTACCAAATGGTGCCATTGTACCATATTCTACCATATGGTACCATTGTATCATATGGTGCCATTGTACCATATGGTACCATTGTACCATATGGTACCATTGTATCATATGGTATTGTATCATATGGTGCCATTGCACCCTATGGCACCATTGCACCATATGGTACTATATGGTACCATTGTATTCAACACAATAACCACACTAATATTTTCATCATTTTGTTTACAATAAACTTGTAAACAAGTTTTGTAAGCAATATAATGATAAACAAATTAGTGCAGTTATTGCGTGGAATACAATGAGTGTACACTTATACAATATACATTATACTGGTCTCACAGGCCACAAATGTTATTTGAAAAGGATAAAAAATAGAAAAGAAAAAAGTATAAAAAATGCAAAATAAGAAAATGCAGTTTTGCGGAAGTGTTGCCATCACTCGGTCATTTTGGGTCAACTTCCCGCCACTGTATCTCGGTAAGTACTGATCAGATTTTTTTTTTTTGTCTTATTACCTTCACAAAAATATTATCTTTAATATTATTTTTTTTTTTCTTTCTTTCTTTCTTTCTTTCTTTCTTTCTTTCAAAATTTCTTGGACACTGGGGCACCTCTTCAGATTTTGGCCTTGGACCCTGAAAGGGTTAATCTCTGTAAAATGCATTTTTTTTTTGTGAATATTTTTGGGTTTCTGGAATGGATTAATTGTATTTCCATTATTTCTTATGGGACATATTGCTTCACTTTTCAAACTTTTTGAATTTAGGACTAGCTCCTGGAATGGATTAAGTTTGATATTTGAGGTTCCACTGTATATTAACGTAATACACGACATTCAATGAGACTCGGTGATTATTGTTATTGTTATTATTATTATTATTATTATTATTATTATTATTATTATTACTAATATGGTGTCTCGAGACATAAGACACTCTTACTGATTTTAATGTGTACCTGCATGCCAGCACAGTGTGTAAGTTTATTTAGGTACAGGTATACATAAGTATACTTATCAGAGTATACATAAAATATGAAATAATTTTAAAACACTTGAAATTTTGGAGTTTCTAGACATAATGGAGAGACTTAGTACTTAAGGATCTCACAGAAATTTTGGAGTTTCTAGACATAATGGAGAGACTTAGTACTTAAGGATCTCACAGAGAATGTAAACAAACCGGGTTGGGCACAGTGACCATATTAGAAAGTCAGGTGGGGGGAGCCGTATAGAGAGTTTTGGTCATAATTTGAAATGACCGTATTAGCGGAACACTGTAAAGTGCGGCCCTACTGTAACTACAGCACAGACCCTGACCTCAAACCTACATTACTAAAGCACGGACCCTGAACTCAAGCCCATATTACTACAGCACGGACCCAGGGCCAGATTAAGAAGTCTCCGGGCCCTAGGCTATTCAGATTGGCGGGGCCCCTTTGAGTTACGGGTAAGCGAAGCGACCCCTTCCAGCTTGGGGGTGGGGGGGTCGGTGTGAGCCTGTTTAAGGTCTAATTAAATACATTCTGGCTATTTAGATTAAATTTAATAGGGAAAGTACATCAAGACAACCAAAACCATTTACCAACAGCCATTATAACTATCTTGTTAAATCATGCATTTTAAAGAGAATAAACTCAAGACAGCATAGTATTACTAGATTAGGCTATTAAAGTAGTGACATCATGTACCTATTATATTCAGCATAACCACTACAGCACTATTATTCCCTTTATAAATCACTGACCATTATTGTTATCATTGCATCATGTATAAGACTATCAAATCATATAAACTCAAGAAAGTAAAGAATTGTTTATATTCACAGGCACTTCTTAAACTTTTTTTCTGGATTTCATATTGGCAAAATCATCAATTATATTCTGAAAATCAATATTTCTTGTTAGATCAGACTCAATGGTCAACAAGGCTAGGTTACACAATTTGTCTTGGCTCATTGTTGAACGGAGCTGGTTTTTCACTCTTTTCAAAACAGAAAATGAACGTTCTCTTTCACAGTTAGTAGCTGGAAGTGTTAGGTAAAGGTGATACACTATGTCAACATTAGGGAAGGTTTCTGAGATACCTGCATTTCTTAAGTGTTTCAAAGCAGCTGAGGGTGCACATTTTTCAGGTAGAGCTTTAATCTGATTCATATACCCAGAAAAATTAACTATTTTTTCAACAAATGTGTCCTGAACATCTGCTGAAAGGTGTTGTTGCAACTTTAATACAGCTTCTCTCTATTCTGCATTTGGCATAGTAGTAATTTTGAACAGAAATCCAAACTTGTCATTGAGATTCTGGTAGATTTCTTTTCTTTTCACGAATTCTGTAATCAGTGAATCCAGAATGACGAAATATGTAGCTCTCTTACATTTCTGCCTTGGTAACAACACAATTTCATTGTCTGGCTCTTCAAAATTGAGTTTCCTCTTCCTTGACTGCTGATGATCAGCCCGGTAACTGTAGTCTTTCACTAGCAGTTTAGCTTTCTCTTCAAACATTTCAAAAGCTTCATCATTGCGAAGTGAGCAATGTTCAAGCAGAGTATCCAGTACTACATTCATCATTGTTTCTCCATCATGGGCTGAAAGAGGAATGAATTTTATAAAGCGCTCTACAGGCTTACCACTGGAGTCGACAAAGCGAACAATGAATGTCAATTGATCTGTATGTGAAATATCTGGTGTTGAATCTACACTTACTGCAAAGTATTTTGCAGTTTTCACAGCTGCTATGATGTTATTGAGGACCTTCTTAGTCATCAGTTCAATAAATTCATTGCATATAGTAGATGACATGTAAGATACAGTGCCTCTTCCTGCATTTCCAAGGCGTGACACATGATTTGCTAAGAATGGATCGAATTGTGCTAACAGTTCTATGATCCCTAGGAAATTGCCATTGTTTTCCGAACCAAAAACCTCATTTTCTCCACGGAAAGCAAATCCTCTTAGAGCTAAGAATTTTACAACAGCAACAACTCTTTCTAGAACTTTTCTCCAATAAGTGCGCTCTTTTTCAGTTTGATTTTCCAAATGAGAATCCAATAAGCCTTTTTTCTGTGCACGAAATACACTGGCTAAAATGCAGCTCCTGTGAGTGGTGCTGTTTTCATGTTCCTCGAAACGCTTGGAATTTTTCCAGTCATTGAACCCCTGTGTGAAGGTATTTTCTTTGGTAGAAAATAGCTTGCATGCTGAACAGTACACTTATCCTGAGCTTTCAGAGTATACCATCCATGATCTTTTCACAGTTTCTGAATTTGCAAGCTTCCTATAAAACACAGATGACTTTAAACAACGACGACTTCCATCATCATAAATCCTTGCTGATTTCCTAAAGTTTTCTGCAATGAAAGCATTACGTAGAGAATCTGGGATTACATTTGGCCATGAGGCAGGATCTTTTAAGACAAATCCTGTGGATGAAATGTCCATTGAGACATTGAGAGGAGACACAAAAGAAGTAGATGCTGGCTGAGAAATAATGGAGGGAGGGCTTCCTGTATGATCTGACGTATCTGTAGATTCAACTGTACTGGTAACATCAGAAACTGTTTTCGTGAGCATGTCTGTGATCTTTCTGCAGCTTCCTACATCTTTCTTTTTCTGTTCTTCTTCTTGAATTTTCTTCTTTCTTTTCTGTGACCCACTCGCATAAGAACGTCCAACATCACGTTCACGAGATGCCATAATGAGGATGTATCACTGTCTCTAATCATGCAAATACAAATTTTTCATTATCAATTATTATTAATTTTTTAATTATTAAATTTTTTTTTCTGTCAGTTGGAGGGATATGGCCCTTGTAGCCCCCTTTCCTCTGGCTGCGCATCTAAAAATTCAAAACATTACCAGAAAGGAGTCATATTCAGACCTTTTATAATAGATTAGGTTAGTGATTTGGGCTACGAATATTTTACTAATTCATCCTCCTTGATCTCCAATTTACTTAAACAGAAATCATACTGAGTCCAAGAACAATGCACAATGGTATTTATATTACCATTTTCATAACTAAACTAATCATTATGTGTAATTACTACAGAAAATTGGAGAGGAATCTCCCATACTCACCCATTAGCGGGAAAACACAGCTGTTCTGATGTAAACAAAGGCGTGTTGCTTGTTGCCATCTATGGTTAGGTTTATTTATTTTTATTTTATTTTATTTCATTATTTATTTTTGTTTTGATTAATTTTTAAAAATCAATTTTACTCTTGAATTTTTTAGGTAGGGACCCCTTTACACTTGCACCATGTGCGCAGTCTTGGATGAGCCCCTGAACCCCTTGGACTGCGGGGCCCTAGGCAAATGCCTAGTTTGCCTATGCGGTAATCCGGCCCTGCACTGACCCTGACCTCAAACCCACATTTCTACAGCACGGAACCTGAGCTCAATCTCATAGTGCTACAGTATGGACTCTGACCTCAAACCCATAATGCTACAGCACAGACCCTGACCTCAAACCCATAATGCTACAGCACGGACCCTGACCTCAAAGCCATAGTGGTGTGGCACAGACCCTGAGCTATACTACTGATACTACATGTTGCCCATCTGACTCCATCGCTTGGTTTACCTTAGCCTACCACTGCTAATCATCTATGAAGTTTTACAATTGTTTATGATTATTTTTGTTATTTATTATTTTATACAAAACAGTTTACACAATTCATTATTGGGTCATATACAGAAGTTTAGATTACTGTCTAGTATCTAGTATAACCTTCAGTCTTCAAAATGCTAGGTAAATTTTTAGGACTTATTTGGGGAAAAAATAATGTCTTCAGTGCCATAAAATATGCTGTGTGAACAATACTTTGATAGAGGTAATGAACTTATTATTCCATTTATTGATTTAGAAAAGGCATATCATAGGGTGGATAGGGGAACAATGTATCAGATATTGAAAATGTTTGGAATGGGTGGTAGGTTACTAAGAGCAGTAAAGAGGTTTTTATGTGGATAACAAGATTCAGAGGAATAAGTTTAGAGGAATAAGTTTACTGAGTATACCAGGAAAAGTGTACGGTAGGGTTATAATTGAAAGAATTAGAGGTAAGACAGAATGTAGGATTGCGGATGAGCAAGGAGGCTTCAGAGTGGGTAGGGGATGTGTAGATCAAGTGTTTACATTGAAGCATATATGTGAACAGTATTTAGATAAAGGTAGGGAAGTTTTTATTGCATTTATGGATTTAGAAAAGGCATATGATAGAGTGGATAGAGGAGCAATGTGGCAGATGTTGCAAGTATATGGAATAGGTGGTAAGTTATTAAATGCTGTAAAGAGTTTTTATGAGGATAGTGAGGCTCAGGTTAGGGTGTGTAGAAGAGAGGGAGACTACTTCCCGGTAAAAGTAGGTCTTAGACAGGGATGTGTAATGTCACCATGGTTGTTTAATATATTTATAGATGGGGTTGTAAAGGAAGTAAATGCTAGGGTGTTCAGGAGAGGGATGGGATTAAATTTTGGGGAATCAAATTCAAAATGGGAATTGACACAGTTACATTTTGCTGATGATACTGTGCTTATGGGAGATTCTAAAGAAAAATTGCAAAGGTTAGTGGATGAGTTTGGGAATGTGTGTAAAGGTAGAAAGTTGAAAGTGAACATAGAAAAGAGTAAGGTGATGAGGGTATCAAATGATTTAGATAAAGAAAAATTGAATATCAAATTGGGGAGGAGGAGTATGGAAGAAGTGAATGTTTTCAGATACTTGGGAGTTGACGTGTCGGCAGATGGATTTATGAAAGATGAGGTTAATCATAGAATTGATGAGGGAAAAAAGGTGAGTGGTGCGTTGAGGTATATGTGGAGTTAAAAAACGTTATCTATGGAGGCAAAGAAGGGAATGTATGAAAGTATAGTAGTACCAACACTCTTATATGGGTGTGAAGCTTGGGTGGTAAATGCAGCAGCGAGGAGACGGTTGGAGGCAGTGGAGATGTCCTGTTTAAGTGCAATGTGTGGTGTAAATATTATGCAGAAAATTCGGAGTGTGGAAATTAGGAAAAGGTGTGGAGTTAATAAAAGTATTAGTCAGAGAGCAGAAGAGGGGTTGTTGAGGTGGTTTGGTCATTTAGAGAGAATGGATCAAAGTAGAATGACATGGAAAGCATATAAATCAATAGGGGAAGGAAGGCGGGGTAGGGGTTGTCTTCGAAAGGGTTGGAGAGAGGGGGTAAAGGAGGTTTTGTGGGCAAGGGGCTTGGACTTCCAGCAAGCGTGCGTGAGCATGTTAGATAGGTGTGAATGGAGACGAATGGTACTTGAGACCTGACGATCTGTTGGAGTGTGAGCAGGGTAATATTTAGTGAAGGGATTCAGGGAAACCGGTTATTTTCATATAGTTGGACTTGAGTCCTGGAAATGGGAAGTACAATACCTGCACTTTAAAGGAGGGGTTTGGGATATTGGCAGTTTGGAGGGATATGTTGTGTATCTTCATATGTGTATGCTTCTAAACTGTTGTATTCTGAGCACCTCTGCAAAAACAGTGATAATGTGTGAGTGTGGTGAAAGTGTTGAATGATGATGAAAGTATTTTCTTTTTGGGGATTTTCTTTCTTTTTTGGGTCACCCTGCCTCGGTGGGAGACGGCCGACTTGTTGGAAAAAAAAAAAAAAAAACAAGATTCAGGTTAGGGTATATTGGAGGGGGAGTATTTTCCAGTAAAGAGGCCTTAGATGGGAATGTGTGATGTCACTATGGTTGGTTAACATATTTAGAGATGGGGTTGTAAAAAATAGTGTGGAATTGATTGATAATCAGTTTAATACATTGTAGGAATTTCATAATTCTTTCTTTCAACGCACCGGCCGCATCCCACTGAGGCAGGGTGGCCCAAAAAGAAAAACAAAAGTTTCTCTTTTAAATTTAGTAATTTATACAGGAGAAGGGGTCACCAGCCCCTTGCTCCCGCCATTTTAGTTGCCTCTTACAACACGCATGGAATTTCATAATTACTTTTTGTCAATAACATGGTTCTTTGGGAAAGCCTTTTTAAGAAAATCTTTCTAAACCCTGGAGTTCGTTTTGTCTTGTAATATTGTTATTTATGACACTTTGAGAAATACTCATTTGACAGCATTATTGTTGATATTAGCTTTAAGAAGTGCTGAGGGACATGTATTTTTGTATATTGTTGTTCATACTCTATCTTACACTCATCAAATTACATTTAATTCCAAATGTATATTTCACATTTCATTTCTAATCGCATCTGTTTTTTCAGGTGTGAGGAGTCACTGGTTAAGTTGCTGGGAGCTAAAACTGCAAATGTGTATGGTGTTGCAGCAGAAGTACTTGGCCTTGTCCTCAAGTTCTTAATGGCTCAGGAAACCAGTAAGCATATCTTAATTTGAAAGAGAGTTGTCAGAGATGCACCTGTAAATTTTTTATTAGGTATCCCTCAAAAGTAATAATTATGGTAGTTGTAAGAATTGTGTTTCTTCAGCCAACCAAACCTTCCTCATATGTAAATTCTGGGTGAAAAGACCAGGGTGTGAGGATGCATGGTCCCTTCCTAGTACAATGCTTCAAGTGCCAGAAGTTTGGGCACCACATTATTAAGTGTTAGGCAATCCATAACTTCTGTGTGCCATGTTGAGCCTAATTTGACATTGCCCACTTCTGTAATTTATCGTGGTTTTTGGAATGTAGCTGTTTTCCCCTTATGTTCTTCACTTTACATAATACTAATTTACCTGAAATGACGATTTTTCAGGAAAGTATTCCCCATGTCATTAATGTCTTATTCTGATTAAGTTATCTGAACATAAGATTGTTAACTCTTTGACTGTTTCGGTCGTATATATACGTCTTATGAGCCACCATGTTTGACGTATCAATACTCATAAATTCTAGTGGCTTCAAATCAAGCAGGAGAAAGCTGGTAGGCCCACATGTGAGAGAATGGGTCTCCATGGTCAGTGTGCACTGTATAAAAAAAATCGGGGAGCCAGTGGTGCATTGTAGGAATGCCATTTCAGTAGTCCTTGTTCAGCATGCCTAGCGGTAAGAAATATGTGACTCCCTGGCAAATCTGGGACTCGACTCTTGCCAAGTGATGCTCTAACACAGATGGAAGTGTCAGTGAAGATCAGTTTCATGGTTTTGAGGAGTTTGTGGCCAAAAATAATGCCCAGGGTACCACAAGAATGAAGGAGAATGAGGGAGAAAGATAATTAGATAGGATGGAGGGGAAGCGAGCATCCGACCTCATTGTTTTGACAGGCAGTAGGGGGAGTGAGTAATGAGACAATATGTCATTTTGACAGCTGCTACCCTAACTCAAAACAGTTAGAAGCAACACACACACACATAAGACAAGCTTGCTGAATGAAGATAATAGCAGTTATATGAAAGTATCCAGTGACCATATGTGTATACAGTAAGGCCCCGCTTTACGGCGTTTCGCCTTACAGCGTTCTGCTAATACGGCAATGTCAAATTATGACCAAAATTTGCTATACGGCAAGCGGTCTTTCAAATACAGTGCCCCCCCCCACCCGGTTTGTTTACATTTTCTGTGACCTCAACTATTATGTCAGGAAACTTTCCAAAATTTCAAGTGTTTTAAAGTTACTGCATATTTTATATGTACTCTGATAATTATACGTAAGTGTACCTGTACCTAAATATACTTACACACTGTGCTGGTGTGCAGGTACACATTAAAATCGTTAAGTCTCTCTCTACTCATGACGTCAATACTACGTAATAATAATCACTCTTGGACACACTAAATGTCTTATTTTACATCAATATAGGCATTTTCATTAATCCATCTATGATATTTTCCTCAAAATTATATATGAAACCCATTACATAGCATATAAACATGATACATACACTCACAGAATAAAAATTGATGTAAATATGAGATTTGTTTACAAAGCAGCTGTGTAGGTAGTGCCGGAAGAATTACATTTTCTCTAGTCAAACTGGGGAATACCTGTAGAAAAATATTCTTTTCGTATGCTTTTACTCTATATGTAGCAATTCACGACCCTTAAGAGATAAGATAAGATTTCGTTCGGATTTTTAACCCCGGAGGGTTAGCCACCCAGGATAACCCAAGAAAGTCAGTGCGTCATTGAGGACTGTCTAACATATTTCCATTGGGGTCCTTAATCTTGTCCTCCAGGATGCGACCCACACCAGTCGACTAACACCCAGGTACCTATTTGCTGCTAGCTGAACAGGACAACAGGTGTAAGGAAACGTGTCAAAATGTTTCCACCCACCGGGAATCGAACCCGGGCCCTCCGTGTGTGAAGCGGGAGCTTTAGCCACCTGGCTACCGGACCACCACCTTGTGGGTTTAGTGGTTTTTATAATAATAATAATAATATTATTATTATTATTATTATTATTATTATTATTATTATTATTATTATCTTCATTCACTCTAAAAATGGTGTGCTGCTGTTTGTTTATTCTGAACTAACTTGTACACAATGTAAGAGCATTTGTATTGTGAGATAATTATTATTACAGTAGGGCCCCACTTATACGGCGGGTTAGGTTCCAGGCTGTCGCCGGAAAGCAGACATCGCCGGAAGGCAGAACGCCCTTTTTTTCCATTTATAAATGCATATAAATGCCAGACAACAAGTTTACGCAAAATTATATTAAGTTAGTAATAGAACCAGGCATTAAAAACACACAAAGTAAAATACAGTCATAGTAAATTCATTACTTATGTTAAAGTATTTGTAATCTTAATGTAGGGAGAAAGGTGAGTAGTACTTATTTGTAGGAAGTCAGGTGCAGGTAGCCCAGGTGTAGGTAGCACTGGCTCCCCGTCTCATACTTAATATACGATATTTAAAACATCCCAGAGAGGTAAAATGCACATACAGTACACTCATTATTTACCTTAAAATATGTGTAGTCTTAATATAGGAAGAGAGGTGAGTAGTATTTATTGTTCAGGATTGTTTTTTGAAGCAGTTTGTGACAGAACCTACAAGGGGAAATAACCTGCTTGACTTAGTTATGGCAAACAATGAATCCCTTGTTAATAATTTAGAAATTTCAGAGGAACTGGGTGTTAGCGACCACAAATCAATTACATTTAGCATTGAATGGAAGTACAATAGTAGCGATAACTCAGTAACAGTCCCAGATTTTCGCTTAGCAGATTACGATGGGCTTAGAGAACACTTATCATCTGTTGACTGGGGTAACGAAGAGAGCTATCAATATGACAGTTTTCTGAACACTATACGTGCTGCTCAAAGAACGTTTATCCCATATAAAGAAATTAGATCAAATAGAAATGACCCAAAATGGATGAATAATAGGCTCAAATATCTACTAGGGCATAAGAAAGGAATTTATAGGTGTATCAAAGAGGTGAGGGTCATCTTATGAATCAGTATATTGACATTAAGAGGGACATTAAAAAGGGGATAGGAAAAGCTAAAAGGGACTATGAAATTAAAGTTGCTAGGGATTCTAAAACTAACCCAAAAAGTTTTTTCCAGGTCTATAGAACAAAAGTTAGAGATAAGATAGGTCCCCTTAAAAATAACTATGGGCATCTTACTGACAAAGAGAATGAAATATGCTCGATTTTAAATAATTATTTTCTCTCAGTTTTTACACAGGAAAACACTAACAATATTCCAGTAATTAATTTTTATAGTGGCCTAGAAGAAGATAAATTATGTAACATCACAGTCACTAGTGAAATGGTTGTGAAGCAGATAGACAGACTGAAGCAAAAAAAGTCGCCGGGTCCTGATGAGGTTTTTTCAAGGGTTCTTAAGGAATGCAAAATGGAACTCTGTGAACCATTAACTAATATTTTTAATCTATCTCTTCAAACAGGTGTAGTGTCTGATATGTGGAAGATGGCTAATGTAATTCCTATTTTTAAAACGGGACAAGTCGTTACCGTCAAATTACCACCCAATAAGCCTGACCTCAATTGTAGGCAAATTACTAGAGTCAATTATAGCTGAGATTATAAGAAGCCATCTCGATAAGCATAGCTTGATTAATGATACTCAGCATGGATTCACAAGAGGCCGGTCTTGTCTAACTAATTTATTAACTTTGTTCAGTAAAGCTTTTGAGGCTGTTGACCATGATAAAGAATTTGATATTATTTACTTAGATTTTAGTAAGGCTTTTCATAGAGTTCCGCACCAAAGACTGTTAAAGAAAGTGGCAGCTCATGGCATTGGGGGAAAAGTGCTCTCGTGGATCGGGTCATGGCTCACTGACAGGAAGCAGAGAGTGTCCATAAATGGGGTTAAATCCGAGTGGGGATCTGTAACAAGTGGCGTTCCACAGGGATCAGTCTTGGGCCCATTGTTGTTTATAATATATATCAATGATCTTGATGAGGGAATTACTAGTGATATGAGCAAATTCGCTGATGACACAAAGATAGGTAGTATAATTGATTCAAACGTAGATGTTATGGAACTTCAGGAGGATTTAAACAAACTCTATTCTTGGTCAGAAAAGTGGCAGATGCAGTTCAATGTAGATAAATGCAAGGTTCTGAAGCTTGGGAGTGCCCATAACCTAGTACTTATAAGTTAAATGATGTAGAACTTAGCCATACAGATTGCAAAAAGGACTTGGGGGTTATGGTGAGCAGCAACCTTAAACCAAGACAGCAATGCCTAAGTGTACGTAATAAGGCAAATAGATTACTGGGATTTATATCAAGAAGTGTAAGCAACAGAAGTCCAGAGGTCATACTGCAGCTTTATACATCATTAGTAAGGCCTCACCTAGATTATGCAGCTCAGTTCTGGTCTCCATATTACAGAATGGACATAAATTCGTTAGAAAACATTCAGCGTAGGATGACTAAATTAATACATAGCATTAGAAATCTTCCTTATGAAGAAAGATTGAAGACTCTTAAGTTACATTCACTTGTTAGACGAAGAATGAGGGGGGGCCTGATCGAAGTGTATAAGTGGAAGATAGGTATTAATAAAGGGGATATTAATAAGGTCTTGAGGATGTCTCTCCAAGAGAGAACCCGCAGTAATGGATTTAAATTAGATAAGTTTAGATTTAGAAAGGACATAGGAAAGTATTGGTTTGGAAATAGGGTAGTTGATGAGTGGAAAAGTCTACCTAGTTGGGTTATTGAGGCTGGGACTTTGGGTAGATTCAAATTTAGGTTGGATAAGTACATGAGTGGGAGGGGTTGGATTTGAGTGGGACTTTCACATCAGAGCTTATTTCTTGGGTAGCATTGAAAATTGTTAGTGGGATGAATTGTAAAGGACCTGCCTAGTATGGGCCAACAGGCCTCCTGCAGTGTTCCTCCTTTCTTATGTTCTTATGTATAAAGTCAGTGTAGGTAGCCAGTAGGTGTAGCCTGGGCTACACCTACTGGCTACGTACACTGGCCCAGAGCCATATTATTAACATCGACATGCCTTGTCCACTGAATTTAGTCATTTTTAACAACTACCTTTAGATGCCATCATAAACGAAGGAAGAAGTAATGAATAATTCATGCCGAAAATTGTAAACAAAAGCGGAGTGGGGTAGTGGCTGGGCCAAACGCAGATTCATACACGTTTTCTCTGATGGCTGAGCAGAGAAAACGTAATGTTGTCCCTCCACCCAGCTACCACACAGGTCCACAAGTATTATTATCAGAGCACATATAATATACAATAAATGCCAGACAACAAGTTTACACTAACTTATATTAAGTTAGCAATAGAAATAGGCAATAAAAACACAATAAAAGGTAAGATACACACAGAGTACACTTATTACTTTCCTTAAAATATTAATATTAATGTGTGAGAGGTGAGTGGCAGGGTGTTTATTGAATAAAATCAGAATGGAACACCATCATCCTCTAACTTGGCACTTAAAGCAAGAGGCTTACGACTTTTCTTTTTATTACAGCTAACCTTAGACGCCATCGTCAGTGATAGCGAACTAGTTAACGAAAGAGTAAACGAAAGAGAGAACGAGATACAGAGTTGAGACAATGTAAGAACACAAACTGAACAGGTAGTGGACGATCACTTGGTCAGGTGAAATAAATGCGTATTAATGTGTGTGTACTTTTAGTTCATTCACGTCCATTTGTAAGAGTTTGTAAAACATTTACCTCAATATTTTTTTATTTTAATAATAATTACCTCTCAATACAAATACTCTTACTTTGTGTACAAGTTGTACAAGTTAGTTCAGAATAAACAAACAGCAACACACCATTTTTAGAGAGAATGAAGATAATAATATTAATAATAATAATAATATTGTTGTTATTATTATTATTATTAATATTAATAATAATAATAATAATAATATTATTACTATTATTAATATTAATAATAATAATAATATTATTATTATTAATAATAATTATTATTATTATTATTATTTATTATAAAAAGCACTAAACCCACAAGGGTCGTGAATTGCTATACATAGAGTAAAGGCATACGAAAAGAATATTTTTCTACAGTTACCCCCAGTGTTTGACTAGAGAAAACGTAATTCTTCCGACACTACCTACACAGCTGCTTTGTAAACAAATCTCATATTTACATCAATTTTTATTCTGAGTGTATGTATCATGTTTATATGCTATGTAATGGGTTTCATATATAATTTTGAGTAAAAAATTATAGATGAATTAATGAAAATGCCTTTATTGTTGCAAAATAAGACATTTAGTGTGCCCAAGAGTGATTACAGTAGGGCCCCACTTTACGGCGTTTCGCTTTACGGCATTCCGCTAATACAGTCATTTCAAATTATGACCAAAACTCGATATACGGCTCCCCCTACCTGACTTTCTAATATGGTCACCGTGGCCCACCCAGTTTGTTTATATTCTCTGTGAGATCTGTAAGCACTAAGTCTCTCCATTTTGTCCAGAAACTCCAAAATTTCAAGTGTTTTTAAAAGTTATTTCATATTTTATATTTATTTTTTTATTTTTTTTTTTCAACAAGTCGGTCGTCTCCCACCGAGGCAGGGTGACCCAAAAAAAGAAAGAAAATCCCCAAAAAGAAAATACTTTCATCATCATTCAACACTTTCACCACACTCACACATTATCACTGCTTTTGCAGAGGTGCCCAGAATACAACAGTTTAGAAGCATATACGTATAAAGATACACAACATAACCCTCCAAACTGCCAATATCCCAAACCACTCCTTTAAAGTGCAGGCATTGTACTTCCCATTTCCAGGACTCAAGTCCGACTATATGAAAATAACCAGTTTCCCTGAATCCCTTCACTAAATATCACCCTGCTCACACTCCAACAGATCGTCAGGTCCCAAGTATCATTCGTCTCCATTCACTCCTATCTAACACGCTCATGTACGCTTGCTGGAAGTCCAAGCCCCTCGCCCACAAAACCTCCTTTACCCCCTCTTTCCAACCCTTTTGAGGACGACCCCTACCCCTCTTTCCTTCCCCTATAGATTTATATGCTTTCCATGTCATTCTACTTTGATCCATTCTCTCTAAATGACCAAACCACCTCAATAATCCCTCTTCTGCCCTCTGACTAATGCTTTTATTAACTCCACACCTTCTCCTAATTTCCACACTCCGAATTTTCTGCATAATATTTACACCACACATTGCCCTTAGACAGGACATCTCCACTGCCTCCAACCGTCTCCTCGCTGCTGCATTTACCACCCAAGCTTCACATCCATATAAGAGTGTTGGTACTACTATACTTTCATACATTCCCTTCTTTGCCTCCATAGATAACGTTTTTTGACTCCACATATACCTCAACGCACCACTCACCTTTTTTCCCTCATCAATTCTATGATTAACCTCATCCTTCATAAATCTATCCGCCGACACGTCAACTCCCAAGTATCTGAAAACATTCACTTCTTCCATACTCCTCCTCCCCAATTTGATATCCAATTTTTCTTTATCTAAATCATTTGATACCCTCATCACCTTACTCTTTTCTATGTTCACTTTCAACTCTTTTCTATGTTCACTTTCAACTTTCTACCTTTACACACATTCTCAAACTCATCCACTAACCTTTGCAATTTTTCTTTAGAATCTCCCATAAGCACAGTATCATCACCAAAAAGTAACTGTGTCAATTCCCATTTTGAATTTGATTCCCCATAATTTAATCCTACCCCTCTCCCGAACACCCTAGCATTTACTTCTTTTACAACCCCATCTATAAATATATTAAACAACCATGGTGACATTACACATCCCTGTCTAAGACCTACTTTTACCGGGAAGTATTCTCCCTCTCTTCTACACACCCTAACCTGAGCCTCACTATCCTCATAAAAACTCTTTACAGCATTTAGTAACTTACCACCTATTCCATAAACTTGCAACATCTGCCACATTGCTCCTCTATCCACTCTATCATATGCCTTTTCTAAATCCATAAATGCAATAAAAACTTCCCTACCTTTATCTAAATACTGTTCACATATATGCTTCAATGTAAACACTTGATCTACACATCCCCTACCCACTCTGAAGCCTCCTTGCTCATCCGCAATTCTACATTCTGTCTTACCTCTAATTCTTTCAATTATAACCCTACCGTATACTTTTCCTGGTATACTCAGTAAACTTATTCCTCTATAATTTTTACAATCTCTTTTGTCCCCTTTCCCTTTATATAAAGGGACTATACATGCTCTCCGCCAATCCCTAGGTACCTTCCCCTCTTTCATACATTTATTAAACAAAAGTACCAACCACTCCAACACTATATCCCCCCCTGCTTTTAACATTTCTGTCATGATCCCATCAGTTCCAGCTGCTTTACCCCCTTTCATTCAACGTAATGCCTCACGTACCTCCACCACACTTACATTCTGCTCTTCTTCACTCCTAAAAGATGGTATACCTCCCTGGCCAGTGCATGAAATTACCGCCTCCCTTTCTTCCTCAACATTTAAAAGTTCCTCAAAATATTCTCGCCATCTACCTAATACCTCCCTCTCCCCATCTACTAACTCCCCTACTCTGTTTTTAACGGACAAATCCATGCTTTCCCTAGGCTTTCTTAACTTGTTTAACTCACTCCAAAATTTTTTCTTATTTTCATTAAAATTTCTTGACAGTGCCTCTCCCACTCTTTCATTTGCTCTCCTTTTGATAATTATACATATGTATACTTGTACCTAAATAAACTTACATACTGTGCTGGCATACAGGTACAAATTAAAATCAGTAAGAGTCTCTTAGGTCTCCAGACGTCATATTAGTAATGATGATAATCATCGAGTCTTATTTAAATGTCGTATATTATGTTAATATACACATTTTCATTAATCCATCTATGATATTTTTTCAAAATTATATAATAAACACAATGCATAACATATAAATATGATAAATACACCCCACAGTAGAATAAATAAACATAAATGTGAGATGTGGTAGCAGACGACTTGCACAAGTGAGGCCATATTAGAAATAATAATAATAATAATCACCGAGTCTCATTAAATGTCGTATATTACGTTAATATATACATTTTCATTAATCCATCCATGATATTTTTTTCAAAATTATATAATAAATACGATACATAACATAAAAAGATGATAAATACACCCCACAATAGAATAAATAAACATAAATATGAGATGTGGTAGCCAGATAACTTGTACAAGTGATGCCAAGAATAACATTTTCTCTAATCTAACATAAGAGAAAATGTGTTACTGGGGGTAACTGTAGAAAATTATTCCTTTCGTATGTATGTAAGTTTATTCAGGTATACACAAATACAGTTACATAGATTATCATACATAACAACATATGTGTAGAGAACCTAGGATAACCCAAAAATGTCAGAGTGACTTATTTCCATTGCCTTCACTCAGAGCATCATTTCTTCTCAAAATGATGTTACATGAGAATAGGAGTGTTCTTCTTTATTTATTCTACTGTATCAATGTAGAGACAACTTGAACACAATGTAACTTGTACACAACCAGACATGTACACTTTTTTTGTTTACAAAACTTACGTTCACCTGGTTTGTTTACATAACTCTGTGCCTGTCCTCTCTCATATACTCATTCTTTCTCTCTATCATTTATTTGTTTTATCTCATTTACTTATTCCTGACCCTACTTTAAGACTACAAATATTTTAAGGTAAGTAATGAGTGAACTGTATATACATTTTACAGCTCTAGGATGCTTAAATATCATAGAATAGTATGTGTAGGTGGGGTGGCCTGGTATGGTAGCCCAGCTGACTACCATACATACCACACTTGATTTTTTACAATAAGTACTACTCATTTCACCCTAGATTAAGACTACAAATATTTTAAGGTAAGTAATGAGTAAACTGTATATGCATTTTATCGCTCTAGGATGCTTAAATGTAATAGAATATTATGTGGCCTGGTATGATATCCCGGCTGACTACCATACATACCACACTTGATTTCTTGCAATAAATACTACTTGTCTCACCCTAGATTAAGACTATAAATATTTTAAGGTAAGTAATGAGTGCACTATGTGTGTATTGTAATTTTTTATTGTTTTTTGATTCCTGGTTCTATTGCTAACTTAATATATGTTAGTGTAAACTTTTTATCTAGTGTTTGTATGCATTTATAAGTGGGAAAAAAATGGTGTTCCACTTTATGGTAGTTTCCGCTTTACGGCGGTAGCCTGGAACCTAACCTGCCGTATAAGTGGGGCCCTACTGTATTATTACGTAGTATTGGCATCATATGTAGAGAGAGACTTAGCGATTGTAATGTGTACCTGCAGACCAGCACATTGTGTAAGTATATTTAGGTACAAGTACACGTAACTATAATTATCAGAGTACATATAAAATATGCAGTAACTTTAAAACACTTGAAATTTTGGAAAGTTTCCTGACATAATAGATGTGGTCACTGAAAATGTAAACAAACCGGGTGGGGGGGCGCTGTATTTAAAAGACCGCTTGCCGTATAGCAAATTTTGGTCATAATTTGACATTGCCGTATTAGTGGAATGCCATAAGGCGAAACGCCGTAAAGCGGGGCCTTACTGTATAATAAAAAAATATTGAGGTAAATGTTTTACAAACTCTTACAAATGGAGGTGAATGAACTAAAAGTAGACACACATTAATACGCATTTACTTCGCCTGACCAAGTGATCGTCCACTACCTGTTCAGTTTATGTTCTTACATTGTCTCAACTCTGTATCTCGTTCTCTCTCTCGTTTACTCTTTCGTTAACTAGTTGGCTTTCATTGACGATGGCGTCTAAGGTTAGCTGTGATAAAAAGAGAAGTCGTAAGCCTCTTGCTTTAAGTGCCAAGTTAGAGGATGATGGTGTTCCATTCTGATTTTATTCAATAAACACCCTGCCACTCACCTCTCACGCATTAATATTAATATTTTAAGGTAAGTAATAAGTGTACTCAGTGTGTATCTTACCTTTTATTGTGTTTTTATTGCCTATTTCTATTGCTAACTTAATATAAGTTAGTGTAAACTTGTTGTCTGGCAATTATTGCATATTTTATGTGCGCTCTGATAATAAATAATACTTGTGGAGCTGTGTGGCAGCCGGGTGGACGGACAACATTACGTTTTCTCTGCTCAGCCATCAGAGAAAACGTATATGAATCTGCGTTTGGCCCAGCCACTCCCTCACTCCGCTTTTGTTTACAATTTTCGGCATGAATTATTCATTACTTCTACCTTTGTTTATGATGGCATCTAAAGGTATTTGTTAGAAATGATTAAATTCAGTGAACAAGTTATGTCGATGTTAATAATATGGCTCTGGGCCATATTATTTTTTTTTTTATTATCACACTGGCCGATTACCACCAAGGCAGGGTGGCCCGAAAAAGAAAAACTTTCACCATCATTCACTCCATCACTGTCTTGCCAGAAGGGTGCTTTACACTACAGTTTTTAAACTGCAACATTAACACCCCTCCTTCAGAGTGCAGGCACTGTACTTCCCATCTCCAGGACTCAAGTCCGGCCTGCCGGTTTCCCTGAACCCCTTCATAAATGGTACTTTGCTCACACTCCAACAGCACGTCAAGTATTAAAAACCATTTGTCTCCATTCACTCCTATCAAACACGCTCACGCATGCCTGCTGGAAGTCCAAGCCCCTCGCACACAAAACCTCCTTTACCCCCTCCCTCCAACCTTTCCTAGGCCGACCCCTACCCCGCCTTCCTTCCACTACAGACTGATACACTCTTGAAGTTATTCTGTTTCGCTCCATTCTCTCCACATGTCTGAACCACCTCAACAACCCTTCCTCAGTCCTATGGACAACAGTTTTGGTAATCCCGCACCTCCTCCTAACTTCCAAACTACGAATTCTCTGCATTATATTCACACCACACATTGCTCTCAGACATGACATCTCCACTGCCTCCAGCCTTCTCCTCGCTGCAACATTCATCACCCATGCTTCACTCCCATATAAGAGCGTTGGTAAAACTATACTCTCATACATTCCCCTCTTTGCCTCCAAGGACGAAGTTCTTTGTCTCCACAGACTCCTAAGTGCACCACTCACCCTTTTCCCCTCATCAATTCTATGATTCACCTCATCTTTCATAGACCCATCCACTGACACGTCCACTCCCAAATATCTGAATACATTCACCTCCTCCATATTCTCTCCCTCCAATTTGATATCCAATCTTTCATCACCTAATCTTTTTGTTATCCTCATAACCTTACTCTTTCCAGTATTCACTTTCAATTTTCTTCTTTTGCACACCCTACCAAATTCATCCACCAATCTCTGCAACTTCTCTTCAGAATCTCCCAAGAGCACAGTGTCATCAGCAAAGAGCAACTGTGACAACTCCCACTTTATGTGTGATTCTTTATCTTTTAACTCCACGCCTCTTGCCAAGACCCCCGCATTTACTTCTCATACAACCCCATCTATAAATATATTAAACAACCACGGTGACATCACACATCCTTGTCTAAGACCTACTTTTACACGGAAATAATTTCCCTCTTTCCTACATACTCTAACTTGAGCCTCACTATCCTCGTAAAAACTCTTCACTGCTTTCAGTAACCTACCTCCTACACCATACACCTGCAACATCTGCCACATTGCCCCCCTATCCACCCTATCATATGCCTTTTCCAAATTCATAAATGCCACAAAGACCTCTTTAGCCTTATCTAAATACTGTTCACTTATATGTTTCACTGCAAACACCTGGTCCACACACCCCCTACCTTTCCTAAAGCCTCCTTGTTCATCTGCTATCCTATTCTCTGTCTTACTCCTAATTCTTTCAATAATAACTCTACCATACACTTTACCAGGTATACTCAACAGACTTATCCCCCTATAATTTTTGCACTCTCTTTTATCCCCTTTGCCTTTATACAAAGGAACTATGCATGCTCTCTGCCAATCCCTAGGTACCTTACCCTCTTCCATACATTTATTAAATAATTGCACCAACCACTCCAAAACTATATCCCCACCTGCTTTTAACATTTCTATCTTTATCCCATCAATCCCGGCTGCCTTACCCCCTTTCATTTTACCTACTGCCTCACGAACTTCCCCCACACTCACAACTGGCTCTTCCTCACTCCTACAAGATGTTGTTCCTTCTTGCCCTATACAGGAAATCACAGCTTCCCTATCTTCATCAACATTTAACAATTCCTCAAAATATTCTCTCCATCTTCCCAATACCTCTAACTCTCCATTTAATAACTCTCCTCTCCTATTTTTAAATGACAAATCCATTTGTTCTCTAGGCTTTCTTAACTTGTTAATCTCACTCCAAAACTTTTTCTTATTTTCAACAAAATTTGTTGATAACACCTCACCCACTCTCTCATTTGCTCTCTTTTTACATTGCTTCACCACTCTCTTAACCTCTCTCTTTTTCTCCATATACTCTTCCCTCCTTGCATCACTTCTTTGTAAAAACTTCTCATATGCTAACTTTTTCTCCCTTACTACTCTCTTCACATCATCATTCCACCAATCGCTCCTCTTCCCTCCCGCACCCACTTTCCTGTAACCACAAACTTCTGCTGAACACTCTAACACTACATTTTTAAAACTACCCCATACCTCTTCGACCCCATTGCCTATGCTCTCATTAGCCCGTCTATCCTCCAATAGCTGTTTATATCTTACCCTAACTGCCTCCTGTTTTAGTTTATAAACCTTCACCTCTCTCTTCCCTGATGCTTTTATTCTCCTTGTATCCCATCTACCTTTTACTCTCAGTGTAGCTACAACTAGAAAGTGATCTGATATATCTGTGGCCCCTCTATAAACATGTACATCCTGAAGTCTACTCAACAGTCTTTTATCTACCAATACATAATCCAACAAACTACTGTCATTTCGCCCTACATCATATCTTGTATACTTATTTATCCTCTTTTTCTTAAAATATGTATTACCTATAACTAAGCCCCTTTCTATACAAAGTTCAATCAAAGGGCTCCCATTATCATTTACACCTGGCACCCCAAACTTACCTACCACACCCTCTCTAAAAGTTTCTCCTACTTTAGCATTCAGGTCCCCTACCACAATTACTCTCTCACTTGGTTCAAAGGCTCCTATACATTCACTTAACATCTCCCAAAATCTCTCTCTCTCCTCTGCATTCCTCTCTTCTCCAGGTGCATACACGCTTATTATTATGACCCACTTCTCGCATCCAACCTTTACTTTAATCCAGCCGTATCCCACTGAGGCAGGGTGGCCCAAAAAGAAAAACAAAAGTTTCTCTTTTTAACCCTTTGACTGTCACAGGCCCCATTCTGAAACTGTCATTCTATATCGCAAAATATTCGAAAAAAAAAAAAATTCTTATGAAAATGTTAAGATTATTTTTTGAGTGTTTAGTCCAAAAAAAAAAAAAAAAAAATTTTTGCCATCAGTACTTACCGAGATATAGAGGAGTGAAGTTTGCAGAAAATGAGCCGCGTATGGCAACAGCGGCAACTGCTGCTCATCCGGTAAACTTTGGTTTACTTGTATTTGAAGGTTTTTTGTTTTTTTTTCACTATTTTATTTTTTCACATAACTTATGTGGCCTATGAGACCAAAGTAAGGTACAATGTACATATATACACTCGTTGTATACAACACAATAAGCTCACAAACATAATTATCAATATATTGTTTACAAAACTTGTTTACAAAAACAAACAATACAAAAATTTTTTTATTACTATTGTTCTATAATATATATAACAATGTACAGTCACCGAACATATTCCTAGAAGTTCTGCAGCTTGTGGAACTCTGTGAAACATGGTGTCATACACAGTGGTGTTTTACACTCCTCACACATAACACCAGTGTGTGTGCATTTTTGTGGACTTTTTTTTTTTTTATGTGCAAAGACAAAACACCTCGTCTGAGCAGTTTTCTGCAAAGTATTAGCAGGCAGTTGTGTTATGTAGTTATCCTAGCTCCTCCTCTTCCTCCTCCTCCTCTTCCTCCTCCTCATCCTCTTCCTCCTCCTCCTCCTCCTCATCCTCTTCCTCCTCCTCATCCTCTTCCTCCTCCTCCTCATCCTCCTCATCCTCATCCTCTTCCTCCTCATCCTCTTCCTCTTCCTCCTCATCCTCTTCCTCTTCCTCCTCATCCTCTTCCTCTTCCTCCTCATCCTCCTCTTCCTCCTCCTCTGCCTCTTCCTCCTCCTCCTCCTCTGCCTCTTCCTCCTCCTCCTCCTCCTCCTCCTCCTCCCTCCTCCTCCTCCTCCTCCCTCCTCCTCCCTCCTCCTCCTCCTCCTCCTCCCTTCTCCTTCCTCCTCCCTTGTCCTTCCTCCTCCTCCCTCCTCTTCCTTTTCTTTCCTCCTCTCTCCTCCTCCTCCCTCCTGCTCCTCCTCCCTCCTTCTCCCTCCTCCTCCTCCCTCCTCCTCCTTTTCTTTCCTCCTCTCTCCTCCTCCTCCCTCCTGCTCCTCCTCCCTCCTCCTCCTCCCTCCTCCTCCCCCCTCCTCCTCCTCCTCCCTCCCTCCCTC
The DNA here is from genome assembly GCF_038502225.1 of Cherax quadricarinatus. NCBI lineage: Eukaryota > Metazoa > Arthropoda > Malacostraca > Decapoda > Parastacidae > Cherax > Cherax quadricarinatus. The sequence goes on from NC_091327.1 coordinate 6,980,574, forward strand.
CTTCCTCCTCCTCCTTCCTTCTCCCTCCTCCCTCCCTACTCCTCCTCCCTACTCCTCCTTCCTCCTCTTCCTCCCTCCTCCTCCTCCTCCCTCCTCCTCCTCCCTCCTCCTCCTCCTCCTCCCTCCTCCTCCTCCCTCCTCCTCCCTCCTCCTCCCTCCTCCTCCCTCCTCCTCCTCCTCCCTCCTCCTCCTCCCTCCTCCTCCTCTTCCCTCCTCCCTCCTCCTCCCTTCTCCTCCTCCCTCCTCCTCCCTCCTCCTCCTCCCTCCTCCTCCCTCCTCCTCCCTCCTCTTCCTCCTCCTCCTCCTCCCTCCCTCCTCCTCCCTCCCACCTCCTCCCTCCCTTCTCGTCCCTCCCTCCTCCTCCTCCCTCCCTCCTCCTCCCTCCCTCCCTCCCTCCCTCCTTCTCCTCCTCCTCCTCCTCCTCCTCCTCCTCCTACTCCATTCTTCTGGTATCCTGGGCATTGCTTTTGGTCTCAAACTCCTCAAAACCATGAAATTGATCTTCACTGACACTTCCATCTGTGTGAGAGCATCTCTTAGGAAGAGAAGAGTCCCAGATTTGCTGGGGAATCACATATTTCTTACCGCTATGCATGCTGAAAAAGGACAAGGGAAATGGCATTCCCACAATGCACCACTGGCTCCCCGATTTTTGTTATATGGTGCACACTGACCATGGAGACCCATTCCCTCACATGTGGGCCTACCAGCTTTCTCCTGCTTGATTTGAAGCCGCTAGAATTTATGCGTGTAGATATGTCAGAAACAGTGGCACGTAAGACGTGTATTTATACGGCGTAAACAGTCAAAGGGTTGACCCGTGAATGGTCCAAGCAGATCTACGTTCACATGTGTAGTGCTACAAAAGTAGATCTACGTTTTTTTTACACATTTTCAAATATAACAAAAAAAAGATCTATTTTTTTTTACATACTTTCAAATGTTGAAAAAACATATATATACATTTGGACCGTTTACGGGTTAATATTTTTCGACACTGGGAGACACTTCAGGATTTGGGGTTTCGACAATCAAGGGGTTAAATGCTATGATTATTTTAAGTAACAAATCCTTATACAGTGGTCCCCCGGTTAACGATATTTTTTCATTCCAGAAGTATGTTCAGGTGCCAGTACTGACCGAATTTGTTCCCATAAGGAATATTGTGAAGTAGATTAGTCCATTTCAGACCCCCAAACATACACGTACAAACGCACTTACATAAATACACTTACATAATTGGTCGCATTGGGAGGTGATCGTTAAGCGGGGGTCCACTGTATAGACTTTCACAATTTGTGCAGATTACATTCTTAAAAATCCACTACCAATGATTTCTGTGACTTGTGGAGTGAAAATCACTTGGGAAAAATAGGCTTGCTTCCCTCAGACCTTCAAAAATCCAAAACAAATATTTTTAACTATTCTAAGTTTTCAAAAAATAATACTTTTCTACATAATTATGTCATCAGTGATTTTCTGTGAAATTTGGAATGAGCAGTTTAGAAAACCAAGATGATAAATAAAACACTTGTGCAACATTTGGGAATCTTTATTCTTGAAACGTTTTGCCATCTAGTGGCTTCTTCAGTCCAGTGCAGAGAAATGGGAGAAAATTAGAAGTAATTTGATGTAATCAGTCCCTCAGCCTGGAGTCAGTGTGCTCACTCCATCAGTGTTGGTAAAAGTGCATTATATTCACAGAGATGGAGCTTATATACTGCAGACAGATGATGTGGAACAGTGGCAGATGGAGTCACTAGTGGAAGTAGATCATGCCTGTAGGTTAGGCAAGCTTTGAAGAATTCTCTGCATCAAGAGACCAAGATGTCGCTGTGTCTGACACAGTATGTAAGATTGGTTTAGAAAACCCATAAGATGATAATTAAGACACTTGTACAACACTTGAGAATCTTTATTCTGAAATGTCTCCCAAGCCAGGTGATGAGCACAGTAGTCTTGAAGACTACAGTGCTCTTCACCTGCTCTTAGACTAAGGGACTGATTTCCTCATCTTTCAAAGTTTTCTGTATATATTCTACAGTCATCAGGTTATATCCATGTATTTATTAAGCCACTGGATGGTGAAGCATCTACAAGATACCCAGATGTTGCAAATGTCTAATTCTTCTTTCTTGCCAGTGTTGTATACCACTGACATACATTTCCAAAGCACTGTGTAGAAGACCTAATCAATTCTGAATGTGACTTTGTTAGTTGTCAATTTCTCCTCACTTCCCCAACAGCACTGAATGATCAATGATCTACTGTATGTACTTTGGTAATGACAGTAATTTGCAAAATATTGCACTTGTCAAACATAGTTATCATTTTATATACGTATTTAATTTCCTCTCATGGTTCAGATTCATTTGATTTGATGTGTCCAAGCACTTCTGAACAACAGCTTGGGGGGTGAGTGGTGGTGGTGAATGTTATCCTCTGTAGGTAATTCTACCTTGGTGGGAAACATCAAGTGTGTGTATGAAATTAATTTTCTCTCATTCTTCAGGTAAAGGTGACACTTCACTGGAAGACAAAGTTGTGAATAAAATAATGAAACATTCTTACCAGCAGCAAAATCAAGCCATTACATGCATTTACAATATTCATCAGCATTACCCACAAATTATAAGCAGGTAGGTGCTTTACCTGCTACTCTACAACTAATTACTGTATAGTACTGGCTGTAAGTCCAGGGAGAGGGTATATTAACACAGGTAGATAGTGATTTTTGCATGACTCCACGTATAATATGAAGTATATTTTCAGTACTCACTGATATAAGTAAATCAATCAAGACAGTGTTTTCATGTCCTCTCCATCATCAGAGCTAAAATGTGAGCACACTATAGATATTTTTTGTATACAAATTGTTCATCACCTTGGGAGTCATAGATGCTTGTGTCTCAGAGAGAGACCACCAATTACAGTGTCATATTCTATACTGGTAATTTAAATTTTATCTTCCCATTCATTAAACAACCCGCCAATTTTAATCAAAACTGCAGTGCTCTTTATATACTTGTTCTCAGCAGTAACACTTCAGTTGTTTGAATCACCAGTTTTGTATGTGCAGAGCCTGCCAAGAGTAAGTCAGCTAGGGACAGTCCTGATGGTGCAGTGCACCATCAGTAGTGTAAAGTGCCACTCTCTGACACTGTGCTTCAAGGAGTTTCATATACTCCAGCACTTCTAAAAACATATGCTGGGACCTATAAATAAATTTTCTATTTTTTTAGGCAGTACTATGTGACCAGGGCAGGTGAACATGTTCTCCTGTCCATGTGTTTCTGATTGTTTGATATCGATATCTGTACGTAATATTTGTGACAGAACAGTGGTTTCCTGTAAAGTCACAAGTTCTACTATGAGAATATAAAAACTATATAAATTAAAAAAAAAAGAGAAAAAAAAAAAAGGTATATTTACCACATTTCTGCAAGTGGCAGGACTCAATGTTGCCATCATATGCCTTTTATCTTGGTAATTTTTTTTTTTAACACATAGGCCTTTTCCCACCAAGACAGGGTGACCCAGAAAGAAAGAATAACCCATAAAGAAAGAAAAAACTTCAATAATCATTCAACACTTTCACCATCACTCATACATAATCACTGTCTTTGCAGAGGTGCTCAGATACAACAGTTTAGAAGTCCCTCTAAACTCCTAATATCCTAAACCCCTCCTTTAACCCTTTCAGGGTCCGTCCCGTAGATCTACGGCTTTACGTTCAGGGTCCAAACCGTAGATCTACGCCATGAGCTCAGCTCACTCTGATAAACTGTGAGTGGTACATTTGGGCCTAGATATGAGAGAAGACATCTATGTGGTATGTGTGCACCACATAAAACAGATCCTGCAGCACACTGTGTATAATGAGAGAAAAAAAAATGAAATCATGATTTTTCGATTAAAACAGCAACTTCGCAGTGTTTTTTCGTATGTTTTTTATAGTTGTATTTGCGATTTCTTGGTCTCATTTGATAGAATGGAAGACATATTACAGAAATAGAGATGATTTTGATTGGTTTTAGCATTGGAAATGGCTTGAAACTGAGCTCAAAGTAGTGCAAAAGTTAAATTTTTGCCGATATTCAGGAGTAAACAAACGACCTCACACGTCTAATACACGTCAGCTGGTGGGTCTAATATACATTCACAAATATGGTGATGATTTTTATACAATTATTACAGTATTGCATAACAGTAAATCTTCTATTTTTTGGTGTGAATAAAAATTCATTATGTGAATAAAAAATCAAAATGGAATTTATTTGTAAAGCCTCAAAACATAACTAATGAACAGAGGAAATGTTAGTTTAGTGCCAGGAATGCCTACATTGTTCATTCTGGACCCTATTTTGAAATTGGAATATTTTGAACTTTGTGTTAAATTGGCCAAATTAACAATTTCCGATCACTTTATTTTGTAGTTGAAACAGTTGACTTGGCGATTTCTTGTGCTCAGTCGATAGAATAGAAGTAATACTAGTGAAATAGCTAAGAATTTGGTTGATTGGAGTAATGTAATTGGCCTAAAATCGGAGTCAAAGTCGGCAAAATCGCCGATTCGTAAATATCGCTGACACATCAAAATTCGCGAGGGCATAATTTCGTCAATTTTCCACCAAATTTCGTACTTTTTGTTTTATTACCTTCACAAAAAGATTCTCTACGATTTCATAAGAAAAAATAACAAATTTTTTTTTTGAAAATTCTTGGACACTGGTGCGTGACTCCAGATTTGGGCCTTGGACCCTGAAAGGGTTAAAGTGCAGGCATTGTACTTCTCATTTCCAGGACTCAAGTCCGGCTGACTGGTTTCCCTGAATCTCTTCACAAAATATTACCCTGCTCACACTCCAACAGCTCATCGGGTCCCAAAAACCATTCATCTCTGTTCACTCCTATCTAACACACTCACGCACACTTGCTGGAAGTTCATGCCTCTTGCCCACAAAACCTCCTTTACCCCCTCCCTCCAACCTTCTCAGGGATGACCCCTACTCTGCCTTAGTTTCCCAATAGATTTATACACTCTCCAAGTCATTCTATTTTCATCCATTCTCTCTAAATGACCAAACCACCTCAACAACCCCTCTTCAGCCCTCTGACTAATAGTTTTAGTAACTACACGTTAGAGCGGCATCCCAGCGTCAGCGCACACACAAACTCAGTCTCCCACACCGTTCACATTTAGTGTGCCATTGTTTATAAGTGGCACACTGAATGGCACACATTCAGTGTGCCATTGTTTATCACCCCACAGGTTCATACGATACATTTCATAATAATCCATTGTTTTTTGTGCTTGCAACTGCTAAATAAGCCACCATGGGCCCAGAGAAAGCTCCTAGCGCTTGGCCTTTCATAAAAGGAAAGAAATATGATAGCATTCAAGAAAAAACTTGTAGCATAGTACCAAAGTGGAGGAGGAAGAGAGAGAGGAGAATGTGCCTTCTTCAGTGATTAAGTGATTCTGCGATATGTACGATACTAAAGCAGCAGGTATCGATAAAGGCTTTAGCACCAGCCAGCGATAAAGTGTAGCATTAACAGTATAGCAAGTAAGTTAAGCAATTCACTGATAGAAAAACGATATGTGGAGGTGTATAGGGCCACTGAACATACGCCACTCTGCTATCTTCCAGAGCCCTAAACCTCTGCCAGCATCTCCTCCATCAAACTAATTAAACTAACATCTCCTCCAAGGTAAGTGTAAATATTTCTTATTTATAAATTACGTATATTGTTTCAGTGTGAATAGTGTTGGCGGCTTCTGATGCCACCTCCACTACCACTAATTTGTACGGCTTCTCTTAGTGGTCCTTATAAACCCAACAACATCTCCACCAACAATTATTCCTTACATATGTTATAAGAGAGTAATTGTGGTAGGGGACCTGAATGCTAAAGTAGGAGAAACTTTTAGAGATGGTGTGGTAGGTAAGTTTGGGGTGCCAGGTGTAAATGATAATGGGAGCCCTTTGATTGAACTTTGTATAGAAAGGGATTTAATTATAGGTAATACATATTTTAAGAAAAAGAGGATAAATAAGTATACAAGATATGATGTAGGGCGAAATGACAGTAGTTTGTTGGATTATGTATTGGTAGATAAAAGACTGTTGAGTAGACTTCAGGATGTACATGTTTATAGAGGGGCCACAGATATATCAGATCACTTTTTAGTTGTAGCTACACTGAGAGTAAAAGGTAGATGGGATACAAGGAGAATAGAAGCATCAGGTAAGAGAGAGGTGAAGGTTTATAAACTAAAAGAGGAGGCAGTTAGGGTAAGATATAAACAACTATTGGAGGATAGATGGGCTAATGAGAGCATAGGCAATGGGGTTGAAGAGGTATGGGGTACGCTTAAAAATGTAGTGTTAGAGTGTTCAGCAGAAGTTTGTGGTTACAGGAAAGTGGGTGTGGGAGGGAAGAGGAGCGATTGGTGGAATGATGATGTAAAGAGAATAGTAAGGAAGAAAAAGTTAGCATATTAGAAATTTTTACAAAGTAGAAGTGATGCAAGGAGGGAAGAGTATATGGAGAAAAAGAGAGAGGTTAAGAGAGTGGTGAAGCAATGTAAAAAGAGAGCAAATGAGAGAGTGGGTGAGATGTTATCAACAAATTTTGTTGAAAATAAGAAAAAGTTTTGGAGTGAGATTAACAAGTTAAGGAAGCCTAGAGAACAAATGGATTTGTCAGTTAAAAATAGGAGAGGAGAGTTATTAAATGGACAGTTAGAGGTATTGGGAAGATGGAGGGAATATTTTGAGGAATTGTTGAATGTTGATGAAGATAGGGAAGCTGTGATTTCGTGTATAGGGCAAGGAGGAATAACATCTTGTAGGAGTGAGGAAGAACCAGTTGTGAGTGGGGGGGAAGTTCGTGAGGCAGTAGGTAAAATGAAAGTGGGTAAGGCAGCTGGGATTGATGGGATAAAGATAGAAATGTTAAAAGCAGGTTGGGATATAGTTTTGGAGTTATTGGTGCTATTATTTAATAAATGTATGGAAGAGAATAAGGTACCTAGGGAATGGCAGAGAGCATGCATAGTTCCTTTGTATAAAGGCAAAGGGGACAAAAGAGAGTGCAAAAATTATAGGGGGATAAGTCTTTTGACTAGGTAGTAGGTTGGTAGTCAGCAACTGCCCAGGGAGGTACTACCGTCCTGCCAAGTGAGTGTAAAACGAAAGCCTGTAATTGTTTTACATGATGGTAGGATTGCTGGTGTCCATTTTTCTGTCTCATAAACATGCAAGGTTTCAGGTACATCTTGCTACTTCTACTTACACTTAGGTCACACTACACATACATGTACAAGCATATATATACACACACCCCTCTGGGTTTTCTTCTATTTTCTTACTAGTCCTTGTTCTTGTTTATTTCCTCTTACCTTCATGGGGAAGTGGAACAGAATTCTTCCTTCGTAAGCCATGCGTGTTGCAAGAGGCGACTAAAATGCCGGGAGCAAGGGGCTAGTAACCCCTTCTCCTGTATATATTACTAAATGTAAAAGGAGAAACTTTTGTTTTTCCTTTTGGGCCACCCCGCCTCGGTGGGATACGGCCGGTGTGTTGAAAGAAAGAAAGAAGTCTTTTGAGTATACCTGGTAAAGTGTATGGTAGAGTTATTATTGAAAGAATTAAGAGTAAGATGGAGAATAGGATAGCAGATGAACAAGGAGGCTTTAGGAAAGGTAGGGGGTGTGTGGACCAGGTGTTTACAGTGAAACATATAAGTGAACAGTATTTAGATAAGGCTAGAGAGGTTTTTGTGGCATTTATGGATTTGGAAAAGGCATATGACAGGGTGGATAGGGGGGCAATGTGGCAGATGTTGCAAGTGTATGGTATAGGAGGTAGGTTACTGAAAGCAGTGAAGAGCTTTTACGAGGTTAGTGAGGCTCAAGTTAGAGTATGTAGGAAAGCGGGAGATTATTTCCCAGTAAAAGTAGGCCTTAGACAAGGATGTGTGATGTCACCGTGGTTGTTCAATATATTTATAGATGGGGTAGTAAGAGAAGTAAATGCGAGGGTCTTGGCAAGAGGTGTGGAGTTCAAAGATAAAGAATCACACATAAAGTGGGAGTTGTCACAGTTGCTCTTTGCTGATGACACTGTGCTCTTGGGTGATTCTGAAGAGAAGTTGCAGAGGTTGGTGGATGAATTTGGTAGGGTATGTAAAAGAAGAAAATTGTAAGTGAAGACAAGAAAGAGTAAGGTTATGAGGATAACAAAAAGATTAGGTGATGAAAGATTGGATATCAGACTGGAGGGAGAGAGTATGAAGGAGGTGAATGTATTCAGATATTTGGTAGTGGACGTGTCAGCAGATGGGTCTATAAAAGATAAGTTGAATCATAGAATTGATGAGGGGAAAAGGGTGAGCGGTGCACGTAGGAGTCTGTGAAGACCAAGAACTTTGTCCTTGGAGGCAAAGAAGGGAATGTATGAGAGTATAGTTTTACCAACGCTCTTATATGGGTGTGCAGCATGGGTGATGAATGTTGCAGCGAGGAGAAGACTGGAGGCAGTGGAGATGTCATGTCTGAGGGCAATGTGTGGTGTGAATATAATGCAGAGAATTCGTAGTTTGGAAGTTAGGAGAAGGCGCGTGATTGCCAAAACTGTTGTCCAGAGGGCTGAGGAAGGGTTGTTGAGGTGGTTTGGACATGTAGAGAGACTGGAGCGAAACAGAATGACTTCAAGAGTGTATCAGTCTGTAGTGGAAGGAAGGCGGGGTAGGGGTCGGCCTAGGAAAGGTTGGAGGGAGGGGGTAAGGGAGGTTCTGTGTGCGAGGGGCTTGGACTTCCAGCGGGCATGCGTGAGTGTGTTTGATAGGAATGAATGGAGACAAATTGTTTTTAATACTTGACGTGCTGTTGGAGTGTTAGCAAAGTAACATTTATGAAGGGATTCAGGGAAACCGGCAGGCCAGACTTGAGATGGGAAGTACAGTGCCTGCACTCTGAAGGAGGGGTGTTAATGTTGCAGTTTAAAAACTGTAGTGTAAAGCACCCTTCTGGCAAGACAGTGATGGAGTGAATGATGGTGAAAGTTTTTCTTTTTTAGGCCACCCTGCTTTGGTGGGAATTGGCCAGTGTGTTAATAAAAAATAAAAAAAAAAAATATTTTTTAACATATTTTATTCATTCTAGTGTATATGTTATTTCTTCTTTCTTTCAACACACCGGCCATTTCCCACCGAGGCAGGGTGGCCCAAAAAGAAAAACGAAAGTTTCTCTTTTAAATTTAGTAATTTATACGGGAGAAGGGGTTACTAGTCCCTTGCTCCCGGCATTTTAGTCGCCTCTTTCAACACGCATGGCTTACGGAGGAAGAGTTCTGTTCCACTTCCCCATGGAGATAAGAGGAAATAAACAAGAACAAGAACTAGAAAGAAAATAGAAGAATACCCAGAGGGGTGTGTATATATGTATATGCTTGAACATGTATGTGTATTGTGGTCTAAGTGCAAGTAGAAGTAGCAAGACATACCTGAAATTTTGCATGTTTATGAGACAGACAAAAGACACCAGCAATCCTACCATCATGTAAAACAATTACAGGTTTTCGTTGTACACTCACTTGGCAGGACGGTAGTACCTCCCTGGGCGGTTGCTGTTTACCAACCTACTACCTAGGTATATGTTATTTATTATGTCTTATTCATTCTAGAGTGTATGTTATTAATGTTGTTTTTTATGTCATATTAGATGAATTGTGATAGATAAATAAGCTGTAGAGATGATATTAGCGTCATATTGAAACAACTCGTCTCCCTCTCTCCTCTCTCTCTCTTGCCTACCTGTCTGCCATACACCAACAAGAGTCTTCAATAAAGGTAAGTGTGATGTTAAATGTTCATTTATCCACTTTATTAGTGCTTTATATTCATTTGTCATTGTTTTCTGTATGTAAATCTATATTTAATCTTTAAAAAATATATTTTATGTTAATACTTTTGGGTATCTGAAACAGATTAATTGGATTTCCATTATTTCTTATGGGGAAAATGATTTTGCCAGTCGTGAATTTCGTCATTCAGCAGACGCTCTGGAATGTATTAATGACGAAACTCAGGAGTCCACTGTACAAGATATTCGTACATTTTACAGTACACACACTTCCACAACTTGAGCAGTGCTTTCCTAGACTTAAGACTCTTCCTAGGTGTAATAAAAACAAAGGGTACCACACAGAAGAAGTACTTTTTTAATAAAACATGCCTGTGGATGACAGTTTGTAAACAGTATGCAAATACATATAGAGGCCAGAAATGTGGTAAAACTTATCGGACATAATAAAACTCAGTACTTGTACTGTGTTTTGACCATGACATAAGACAATTCTGCATCAAGGTACGCACAGTTTCTCCCACCTTCCCCAGCTGTTGTACTTCGGTCTACAACTGGGTTCAGGAGCAGTACAAAAAAAAAAAGCCTCAGAGGATTTTGTTAAGAGTGAATGGAGACAAATGGTTTTGGGACCTGACAAGCTGTTGGAGTGTGAGCAGGGTAATAGTTTGTGAAGGGATTCAGGGAAACGAATTAGCTGGACTTGAGTCCTGGAGGTGGGAAATGCAATGGGATATTGGGTGTTTGGAGTGACATCTAAACTGTCATGTCTGAGCGCCTCTGCAAAGTCAGTGATTACATGTAAATGATAGTGAAATTGTTTCTCTTTTGAGTCACCTTTCCTCAGTGAGATATGGTTGACATGTTGAAAAAAAAAAAATCACCTTGTAATCAGAAGTGAAGGCTGAGCAGAAAATGCACTTGTGAACTTCGCTGGGCCTAGAGAAGAGTGAGTTGACATGCATATGGTGGGATATTACCTGGGTGGGAACCCCAGAACCCTTGAAACAGAAGTAATGTTTTTCTAATTAAAGTGAAGTGTGTTAATTATACATAAAGAAGTAGCCAGAAAACTTGGCAAGCTATTTACTTTTTCCCACTGCTTTTCACATTATTAATATTTTCAGGTTTATTAACAAACTGCTCAACCTGTTGCCCAAGCTTTATGGACTACAACGTACTCGTATCTTGAAGTGTTTGGTGTCTCATGCGTCTACAATGGAAGACGTCTTCACTCATCTTAAGGAACAGAATCTTATAGAATTCTTATCAAGAAAGTGAGATTTACTCTGATAATTTAATAATTTTTGGTAATTAAATAATTTAACAACACTGACTAAATAGGCATATTATATTGGTTGATGAGTTAACCTAAAAACAAAAATAATTTGAAGATTCATTAAAAATTTAAAGCTAATAGACATAGGTTTTCTTAACTAGCAGTTCAAGTTAATAAATGAAGTTCACAAATAACCCGCACATAGGAGAATGAAACATATGACGGGCAGGACTGAGTGACTAGTTAATGGTTTAACATGGATCAAAATGTCGTCATAAGTTTCATTCTCTTATGTGTGGGTTATTTGTGTATTGTTCCAGTCATGGTATTGTGCCTTTTTATTCTCAGTATATAAAATTATTAACATAAGACTTCTGTGAGATTAGAGTTTCAAGGTTTTGTTAAGAATTTGTGTAATATTAATTTGGTTTTCAGAGTAGAAGACACACAGCTTGTGTCACTGGAGTTGGTGAATGCATCAATGCATCGCCTTAGTGCTGAGCAGCTGCTGTACTTCATGCCCAGTGTTGTGGCCTTCACTTATCATACTGCTCCAAAATGTCGTGAGATAATGTATGATATCCTCTTCTGGGTTTATGATAACTATAGGTATGTACACTATTTTAATATGTGCATATTTTGTCTTATTACATACAAGGCTAACTTGATGGAACACAGCTAATGCTACATAAAAGGCTAACTTGATGGAACACAGCTAATGCTACATACAAGACTAACATGATGAAACTCAGCTAATGCTGCAAATAATAATAATAATAAGTTTATTTCTTTGTAAAGGATACAATGTGTAATTACAATTTTGATTTGCTAAGTACATGTACAAAGATAGCCACTATCATGCCGAGGCATTTCAGGCAAACTAATCCTAATACATAATAACTAAATAAAACTAGATAAGATAATAGTACATAGTAATTATACTTAAAACTAAACATAGAATAGTGGTTAGCTGTTTTACAATCTTATTTGGACTTAATAAATCTTATATATAATTAGTACAAAATCTGATTTACAAGAAATGGTGCAGGTGTTAATATTTTATGGAATGGCAGAATTAAAAGCCAGGTCACATGATAAAACGAGTCAGTAGATGTTTGGTTGATTTGGTTAATATTGTGAGATAAGATGATTTTTTGGCAGAGTCCTAAATTTATAAGTTGTCTGAGGATCCCCTACCTGTTCCAGTTGCGAGTTCCAGATCTTTGGGCCTTTTATGTGCAAAGCATTCTTGCATAGTGAGAGTTTTACTCGAGGGATATTGAAAAGTGCCTTATGCCTTGTATTATGACTGTACATTCTGTTGTAACTGTCGAGGAGTAGTTTTAGGAGAGAGTTTACAGTGGAGTTTAAAGTTCTGTGTATGTAGTAGGCACAATAATAAGAGTGTATGTCTTGTATATTTAGCAGGGCTAACATGATGAAACTCAGCTAATGCTACATACAAGGCTAACTTGATGAAACACAGCTTATGCTACACACTAGCTTAGCTTGATAGAACACTGCTAATGCTACATACAGGTTAGCTTGATGGAACACAGCTAATGCTACATACAGGTTAGCTTGATGGAACACTGTTAATGCTACATACTAGGTTAACTTGGCAAAACACTGCTAATTCTACATGCAAGGTTAGCTTGATGGAACACTGCTAGTGCTACATACAAGGTTAACTTGATCAAACACTGCTGCTTCACAGTTTAGTGCACAATCATGTCACCTTCAGAACACAAAATATCACTCATAGCATTGGATATGACTGTTTCCTGCCACCTGCTCTCTAGCTATTCGTTATTCATTCTTCTTTTCTTCTTTCAATGTACCAGCTGTATCTCACTGAGGTGGGGTGGCCCAAAAGGAAAAACAAAAGTTTTGCCTTTTAAATTTAGTAATATATACAGGAGAAGGGGTTACTAGCCCCTTGCTCCTGGCATTTTAGTCGCCTCTTACGACACGTATGACTTATGGAGGAAGAATTCTGTTCCATTTTCCCATGGAGATAAGAGGAAATAGACAAGAAAAAGAACTAGAAAGAAAATAGAAGAAAACCCAGAGAGGTGTGTATATATATGCTTGTAGTACATGTATGTGCAGTGTGACCTAAGTGTAAGTAGAAGTAGCAAGACATACCTGAAATCTTGCATGTTTATGAAACGGAAAAAAGGACACCAGCAATCCTACCATCATGTAAAACAATTACAGGCTTTCATTTTACACTCACTTGGCAGGACAGTACTACAGTGGTCCCTCGTTTATCGTATTTAATCCGTTCCTGGAGGTGCTACTTTTATTGAAATCTATGATTTTCGAATCAATTTTCCCCATAAGAAATAATGTAAATACTACAATTAATCCGTTCCTGACACCCAGAAGTATTAACCCTTTCAGGGTCCATCCCGTAGATCTACGGCTTTACGTTCAGGGCCAAACCGTAGATCTGCACCAAAATTCTAGCGCTGTCAAATTTAGCGTGAGAAGGCTGGTAGGCCTACATCTGAGAGAATGGGTCTGGGTGGTCAGTCTGCACACCATAGAAAAAATCTGGATGCCTACATGGCATTGTGGGAACGCCGACAAAGTAGCTTTGTTCATCATGCCTGGCGGCAAGGAAGCTCTCACTCCCCACTCACTCTCCCGGCAAATTCTGACTCTCCTCTTCACAACTTACAGTTCTAAGACTGATGGAAGTGGAGCTGAAGAGGAATTCTATGGTTTTGAACCATATGGTACCATTGTGCCATATGGTACAATGGTACCATATGGTACAATGGTGCCATGTCATACAATGGTATCATATGGTACAATGGTGCCATGTCATACAATGGTATATGGTACAATGGTACCATATGGTACAATGGTACCATATGGTACAATGTACCATATAGTACATTGTACCATATGGTACATTATACCATATGGTACAGGGTACAAGGACCCTAATGGAAATAAGTCTGTCTGACTTTTTTGGGTTATCCTAGGTTCTCCAAACATATGCTGCTAAGTATGATATTCTATGTAACTTTATTTGTGTATAACTAAATAAATTTACTTATGATGCCACATGCACTTGAGTAAGTTTATTCAGGTGTACAGAAATACAATTACATAGATTATCATACATAGCAGCATACATATAAAATCCTAGGATAACCCAAAAAAGTCAGGGTGACATATTTCCATAGTTATCCCTGTATCTGTACCATATGGTGTCCTGTACTGTATGGTACCCTGTACCATATGGTACCCTGTGCCATATGGTACCCTGTGCCATATGGTACCCTGTGCCATATGGTACCCTGTTCCATATGGTACCCTGTACCATATGGTACTATATGGTACCATTGTATTCAACACAATAACTGCACTAATATTTTCATCATTTTGTTTACAATAAACTTGTAAACAAGTTTTGTAAGCAATATAATGATAAAGAAATTAGTGCAGTTATTGTGTTGAATACAATGAGTGTACACTTATACAATATACATTATATTGGTCTCACAGGCCACAAATGTTATTAGAAAAGAAAAGAAAAAAGTATAAAAAACGTAAAATAAAAAAAATGGGATTTTGCGGAAGTCATTGATGTTGCCGCCACCTGGTCATTTTGGGTCAACTTCCCGCCGCTGTATCTTGGTAAGTACTGATCAGAAATTTTTTTTTTTCCTTACCTTCACAAAAATATTATCTTTAATTCTGTAAGATTTTTTTTTTTTTTTTTTTTTTTTTTTTTTTTTTAATTTCTTGGACTCTGGGGCACCACTTCAGATTAAAAAATTATTTACATGAAATATAGATGTAGTACATAAACATTACAATGGGACATGATGAATGAAACATTAACAGCATAACACTTACCTTTATTTGCGATTCTTTAGTGTATGGAAGACTGGAGGAGGAGACAGATTGGATTATTTACAGTTTGGAAGGGGAATTCCCTTCCATCAACACCTCAGGTACCAATTGCTTTTCTGGGATTACTTCTCTTCTCTGTTTCTTAATGCCACTAGGACCAGCCTGAGAGTCACTGGAGTCCTGTCTCGCAAAATAACTGTCCAGAGAGCTCTGTTTCTGGTGTCTCTTTAACACTTCCCTAAAATGGGCCAAGACTTTGTCACTGTACATGTTACCAACATGGCTTGTAACAGCCTTGTCAGGGTGATGTTTCTCCATAAATCTTTCCATCTTACCCCACATTTCAAAAATCTCCTTAATTTCTGAAGAAGGCACCATCCATCTCAGTTCCTCCTCCTCTGCAGCAAGATTCTGAGCTGTGATCTGTTGCTCTTCCTGCTGAAGCTCTTGCAGCTCCTCAGTGGTGAGCTCTTTGTTGTGGTCTTCCACCAACTCTTCCACATCCTCCAAACTCACATCCAACCCCATAGAACTCCCCAGTGCCACAATAGATTTAACAACAGACATAGGCTCATCAGGGTCAGCCCCAAACCCTTCAAAATCCCTCTTGTCGACACAGTCTGGCCACAATTTTCTCCAAGCAGAGTTCAAAGTCCTGGTAGTCACTCCCTCCCAAGCCTTACCTATAAGGGTTATGCAATGAAGGATGCTGAAGTGTTCTCTCCAAATATCTCTTAGGGTCAAGTGAGTGTCTGAGGTCACATTCAAGCACCTTTGAAACATTGCTTTGGTGTAGAGTTTTTTAAAGTTTGCAATGATCTGCTGGTCCATGGACTGGAGGAGAAGAGTGGTATTCGGGGGCAAGAACTTTACTGTGATGAACCCAAACTCCTCGAAAATTAGGTCATCCAAGTTTGGAGGATGAGCAGGTGCATTGTCCATTACTAGGAGGCACTTGAGATCCAATTTCTTTTCCAGGAGGTAATTCTTCACACTAGGGCCAAACACTTCATTGAACCACTCGATGAAAATTTCCCTCGTGACCCATGCCTTACTATTAGATTTCCAAAACACACACAATTTACTCTTCATAACATTGTTTTTCCTGAACACTCTGGGATTTTCAGAATGGTACACTAGTAACGGCTTCACTTTGAAATCTTCACTAGCATTAGCACACAACATGAGCGTCAGCCTGTCTTTCATAGGCTTGTGTCCTGGCAGTGCCTTTTCCTCCTGAGTAATGTAGGTCCTCTTTGGCATTTTCTTCAAAAAGAGGCCTGTTTCGTCACAATTGAACACTTGTTCAGGTTTCAGTCCTTCAGCCTCTATGTACTCCTTGAATTCATGCACAAGGATGAGGTTAATCATAGAATTGATGAGGGAAAAAAGGCGAGTGGTGCGTTGAGGTATATGTGGAGTCAAAAAACGTTATCTATGGAGGCAAAGAAGGGAATGTATGAAAGTATAGTAGTACCAACACTCTTATATGGGTTACCTGGAGGTTATTCCGGGGATCAACGCCCCCGCGGCCCGGGGGTGTGAAGCTTGGGTGGTAAATGCAGCAGCGAGGAGACGGTTGGAGGCATTGGAGATGTCCTGTTTAAGGGCAATGTGTGGTGTAAATATTATGCAGAAAATTCGGAGTGTGGAAATTAGGAGAAGGTGTGGAGTTAATAAAAGTATTAGTCAGAGGGCAGAAGAGGGGTTGTTGAGGTGGTTTGGTCATTTAGAGAGAATGGATCAAAGTAGAATGACATGGAAAGCATATAAATCTATAGGGGAAGGAAGGCGGGGTAGGGGTCGTCCTCGAAAGGGTTGGAGAGAGGGGGTAAAGGAGGTTTTGTGGGCAAGGGGCTTGGACTTCCAGCAAGCGTGCGTGAGCGTGTTAGATAGGAGTGAATGGAGACGAATGGTACTTGGGACCTGACGATCTGTTGGAGTGTGAGCAGGGTAATATTTAGTGAAGGGATTCAGGGAAACCGGTTATTTTCATATAGTCGGACTTGAGTCCTGGAAATGGGAAGTACAATGCCTGCACTTTAAAGGAGGGGTTTGGGATATTGGCAGTTTGGAGGGATATGTTGTGTATCTTTATATGTGTATGCTTCTAGACTGTTGTATTCTGAGCACCTCTGCAAAAACAGTGATAATGTGCGAGTGTGGTAAAAGTGTTGAATGATGATGAAAGTATTTTCTTTTTGGGGATTTTCTTTCTTTTTTGGGTCACCCTGCCTCGGTGGGAGACGGCCGACTTGTTGGAAAAAAAAAAAAAAAAAAAAAAAAAATTCAGCCGCTTTGTGGTCCGAACTGACAGCCTCACCATGCCGTACCACACTCTGTATGCCAGTACGGTTCTTAAATCTCTCAAACCAACCTTTGCTGGCATTAAATTCACTTACATTACCACTAGTTGCAGGCAATTTCTTCACCAGATTGTCGTGCAACTGCCTAGCCTTTTCACAAATAATCGACGTCATAATACTATCTCCTGCTAATTGTTTCTCGTTTATCCACACCAATAATAACTTCTCAACCTCTTTGAGTACTGGTGATTGCATTTTTGTCAGCATATTTACCCCCTTTGCAACAACAGTGTCCTTGATTTCCTTTTTCTTGGCCATGATGGAACATATGGTTGTACAGGGTTTGTTATACTTCCTGGCCAGTTCAGCCGCACTTAAGCCACTTTCATATTGTTCAATGATGTTTTTCTTAAATTCAACCGTATTTCTCACCTTTACCAAAGGCTTGGCACTAGGAGCTTTCTTTGGAGCCATGGTAGCTTATTTAGTACTTGCAAGCACTAAAATGAATGGAATATTATGAAATATTTTGTAGGAGCAAGTGAGGGGACTGTCGCTCATTGGTAAACAATGCCACACTGGCTGGGAAGGGAGGTCGCCCCGGCTCACAGCGTGGGTATGCGTCCCGGATGAACTACTATTTGTGAGTCAATCTACGATTAGCGAGCCCATGTTTATACGAAAATATTGCTATGATTTCCAAAATCTACGACTCTCGAACCCTACAATTATCAAGGGACCACTGTACCTCCCTGGGTGGTTGCTGTCTACCAACCTACTACCTATATCGTTATTCATCTGTTCATCATTTTGTTTGGTTGTTTTCTGGACTGGTTACTGTCACCCGGCAGCTTGCACTGCTTGACTAGCTGCCCTCACTCAACCACTAGCTTTCCCTCCAACCTTCTTTCATTTGTTGCTTCTGGCTGTTTACAAAAATGCAATGATAAAAAAAAACTGTTTTATAAGTTCTGCCCAGCCTGAATTGACTATCCTAACTGGGTGATAGCCAGGGACTTGGGGAGGATGCAGTTATTGGCAACAAATCTTAAGGTAATTTTCAACCTCCAGGCTTGGTGACCCATTCATCATATCCTCTGATACATCACTCTTTGCAGCATCTTGTCAGAGTGACACGTGACAGTGCAGGGTATGCCATCACGACTTATCAAAGATGATCTGGGTACTCCTTAGGTTTTTTTTGTTCATGTCATCATGTATTGCTTTAGTTTCCTTCTGCTCAATGAAGTCAGTTCTGTCTGGAAGGTATAGTGATATGGACAGCATGTAGATAAAGACGTGTATGGATAGTTTAAGGCATTAAGGAAATGTTTTGCCACAAGTGGCTCCTTTAGCCCTAGGATTAAAGAAACCACTTGTGGCAGAGTGTTTTCTCAGTAAATGTCTTGAACTCTGCATATGTCTTCATCTGAGGTCAATACTGACACAGCCTAGAATGACATCTGTGCCATTGGGAAATGATTTGGGGGACTTCTTACACAGACTGTCCTCCATCTGGACCAGCAGTTTTGCAAGGTTTAGTTTATTTTTTGCCCAGTGAGTGGTATACATGAAGAATGTAAGTCACAGTACCATGGATGGAATAGTTCACAAATAACCCACACTTAAAGAGGAATCTGTGAATAACTTTACTAATGCACATTCCTCTGGATACTGGCTTGCAGATTGCCACAATAATTTTTTTCTGCCTCATTGGCCATCTCTTGCCGAGGCAGAATGATCCATAGGAAAAAACACATTCACCATCATTCATTCAGTTGTCTTTCTAGAAGTGTGTTGACTTCACAGTTTGACTGCAATATCCCCTCCTTCAGAGTGCAGGTACTGCCCCTTCCACCTCCAGGACTCATGTTCATGTAACTTATATTCCTGAATCCCTACATAAAAGTTATTGTTCTCACACTCCAGCAGCACTAACATTAAAAACCACTAGTCTCTATTCACTCCTATCTTAACATGTTCACACACACCTGCAAGTTGGAGATATCTCTGGCCAACTGTAGAAGCATTTTTCATGGCCATGATGTTCTGGTGGTTGAGTCTACAAGAACCTCTGAGAGCCTTCGTGTCTTATGGGGATAGTAAGCTAGAATTCTTCCCCAGTAAACCATGCATGTCATAAAAGGCTCTTAAATAAAGAATGTAAATAAATAAATTTATTTTATAAAGTGTAAGTGTAAGGAGGAAAGAGGAGTGATTGGTGGAATGATGAAGTAAAGGGTGTAATAGAAGAGAAAAAGGTAGCTTATGAGAGGTTTTTACAAAGCAGAAGTGTCATAAGAAGAGTAGAGTATATGGAGAGTAAAAGAAAGGTAAAGAGAGTGGTGAGAGAGTGCAAAAGGTGAGCAGATGATAGAGTGGGAGAGGTACTGTCAAGGAATTTTAATGAAAATAAGAAAAAATTTTGGAGTGAGTTAAACAAGTTAAGAAAGCCTAGGGAACAAATGGATTTATCAGTTAAAAACAGAGTATGGGGAGTTAGTAGCTGGGGAGATGGAGGTTTTGGGTAGATAGCGAGAATATTTTGAGGAACTTTTAAATGTTGAGGAAGAAAGGGAGGCGGTAATTTCATGCACTGGCCAGGGAGGTATGTCATCTTTTAGGAGTGAAGAAGAGCAGGATGTAAGTGTGGGGGAGGTGCGTGAGGCATTATGTAGAATGAAAGGGGGTAAAGCAGCTGGAACTGATGGGATCATGACAGAAATGTTAAAAGCAGGGGGGGATATAGTGTTGGAGTGGTTGGTATTTTTGTTAATTTTATTTTTTATTATCACACCGGCCGATTCCCACCAAGGCAGGGTGGCCCGAAAAAGAAAAACTTTCACCATCATTCACTCCATCACTGTCTTGCCAGAAGGGTGCTTTACACTACAGTTTTTAAACTGCAACATTAACACCCCTCCTTCAGAGTGCAGGCACTGTACTTCCCATCTCCAGGACTCAAGTCCGGCCTGCCGGTTTCCCTGAATCCCTTCATAAATGTTACTTTGCTCACACTCCAACAGCACGTCAAGTATTAAAAACCATTTGTCTCCATTCACTCCTATCAAACACGCTCACGCATGCCTGCTGGAAGTCCAAGCCCCTCGCACACAAAACCTCCTTTACCCCCTCCCTCCAACCCTTCCTAGGCCGACCCCTACCCCGCCTTCCTTCCACTACAGACTGATACACTCTTGAAGTCATTCTGTTTCGCTCCATTCTCTCTACATGTCCGAACCACCTCAACAACCCTTCCTCAGCCCTCTGGACAACAGTTTTGGTAATCCCGCACCTCCTCCTAACTTCCAAACTACGAATTCTCTGCATTATATTCACACCACACATTGCCCTCAGACATGACATCTCCACTGCCTCCAGCCTTCTCCTCGCTGCAACATTCATCACCCACGCTTCACACCCATATAAGAGCGTTGGTAAAACTATACTCTCATACATTCCCCTCTTTGCCTCCAAGGACAAAGTTCTTTGTCTCCACAGACTCCTAAGTGCACCACTCACTCTTTTTCCCTCATCAATTCTATGATTCACCTCATCTTTCATAGACCCATCTGCTGACACGTCCACTCCCAAATATCTGAATACGTTCACCTCCTCCATACTCTCTCCCTCCAATCTGATATTCAATCTTTCATCACCTAATCTTTTTGTTATCCTCATAACCTTACTCTTTCCTGTATTCACCTTTAATTTTCTTCTTTTGCACACCCTACCAAATTCATCCACCAATCTCTGCAACTTCTCTTCAGAATCTCCCAAGAGCACAGTGTCATCAGCAAAGAGCAGCTGTGACAACTCCCACTTTGTGTGTGATTCTTTATCTTTTAACTCCACGCCTCTTGCCAAGACCCTCGCATTTACTTCTCTTACAACCCCATCTATAAATATATTAAACAACCACGGTGACATCACACATCCTTGTCTAAGGCCTACTTTTACTGGGAAAAAATTTCCCTCTTTCCTACATACTCTAACTTGAGCCTCACTATCCTCGTAAAAACTCTTCACTGCTTTCAGTAACCTACCTCCTACACCATACACTTGCAACATCTGCCACATTGCCCCCCTATCCACCCTGTCATACGCCTTTTCCAAATCCATAAATGCCACAAAGACCTCTTTAGCCTTATCTAAATACTGTTCACTTATATGTTTCACTGTAAACACCTGGTCCACACACCCCCTACCTTTCCTAAAGCCTCCTTGTTCATCTGCTATCCTATTCTCCGTCTTACTCTTAATTCTTTCAATTATAACTCTACCATACACTTTACCAGGTACACTCAACAGACTTATCCCCCTATAATTTTTGCACTCTCTTTTATCCCCTTTGCCTTTATACAAAGGAACTATGCATGCTCTCTGCCAATCCCTAGGTACCTTACCTTCTTCCATACATTTATTAAATAATTGCACCAACCACTCCAAAACTATATCCCCACCTGCTTTTAACATTTCTATCTTTATCCCATCAATCCCGGCTGCCTTACCCCCTTTCATTTTACCTACTGCCTCACGAACTTCCCCCACACTCACAACTGGCTCTTCCTCACTCCTACAAGATGTTATTCCTCCTTGCCCTATACACGAAATCACAGCTTCCCTATCTTCATCAACATTTAACAATTCCTCAAAATATTCCTTCCATCTTCCCAATACCTCTAACTCTCCATTTAATAACTCTCCTCTCCTATTTTTAACTGACAAATCCATTTGTTCTCTAGGCTTTCTTAACTTGTTAATCTCACTCCAAAACTTTTTCTTATTTTCAACAAAATTTGTTGATAACATCTCACCCACTCTCTCATTTGCTCTCTTTTTACATTGCTTCACCACTCTCTTAACTTCTCTCTTTTTCTCCATATACTCTTCCCTCCTTGCATCACTTCTACTTTGTAAAAACTTCTCATATGCTAACTTTTTCTCCCTTACTACTCTCTTTACATCATCATTCCACCAATCGCTCCTCTTCCCTCCTGCACCCACTTTCCTGTAACCACAAACTTCTGCTGAACACTCTAACACTACATTTTTAAACCTACCCCATACCTCTTCGACCCCATTGCCTATGCTCTCATTAGCCCATCTATCCTCCAATAGCTGTTTATATCTTACCCTAACTGCCTCCTCTTTTAGTTTATAAACCTTCACCTCTCTCTTCCCTGATGCTTCTATTCTCCTTGTATCCCATCTACCTTTTACTCTCAGTGTAGCTACAACTAGAAAGTGATCTGATATATCTGTGGCCCCTCTATAAACATGTACATCCTGAAGTCTACTCAACAGTCTTTTATCTACCAATACATAATCCAACAAACTACTGTCATTTCGCCCTACATCATATCGTGTATACTTATTTATCCTCTTTTTCTTAAAATATGTATTACCTATAACTAAACCCCTTTCTATACAAAGTTCAATCAAAGGGCTCCCATTATCATTTACACCTGGCACCCCAAACTTACCTACCACACCCTCTCTAAAAGTTTCTCCTACTTTAGCATTCAAGTCCCCTACCACAATTACTCTCTCACTTGGTTCAAAGGCTCCTATACATTCACTTAACATCTCCCAAAATCTCTCTCTCTCCTCTGCATTCCTCTCTTCTCCAGGTGCATACACGCTTATTATGACCCACTTCTCGCATCCAACCTTTACTTTAATCCACATAATTCTTGAATTTACACATTCATATTCTCTTTTCTCCTTCCATAACTGATCATTTAACATTACTGCTACCCCTTCCTTTGCTCTAACTCTCTCAGATACTCCAGATTTAATCCCATTTATTTCCCCCCACTGAAACTCTCCTACCCCCTTCAGCTTTGTTTCGCTTAGGGCCAGGACATCCAACTTCTTTTCATTCATAACATCAGCAATCATCTGTTTCTTGTCATCCGCACTACATCCACGCACATTTAAGCAACCCAGTTTTATAAAGTTTTTCTTCTTCTCTTTTTTAGTAATTGTATACAGGAGAAGGGGTTACTAGCCTATTGCTCCCGGCATTTTAGTCGCCTCATACGACACGCATGGCTTACGGAGGAAAGATTCTTTTCCACTTCCCCATGGACAATAGAAGAAATAAAAAAGAACAAGAGCTATTTAGAAAAAGGAGAAAAACCTAGATGTATGTATATATATATATGCATGTGCGTGTCTGTGAAGTGTGACCAAAGTGTAAGTAGTAGTAGCAAGATATCCCTGTTATCTTAGCGTGTTTATGAGACAGAAAAAGAAACCAGCAATCCTACCATCATGCAAAACAGTTACAGGTTTTTGTTTCACAGTCATCTGGCAGGACGGTAGTACTTCCCTGGGTGGTTGCTGTCTACCAACCTACTACCTCATTTTTGTTAATGAATGTATGAAAGAGGGGAAGGTACCTAGGGATTGGCAGAGAGCGTGTATAGTCCCTTTATATAAAGGGAAGGGGGACAAAAGAGATTGTAAAAATTATAGAGGAATAAGTTTACTGAGTATACCAGGAAAAGTGTAAGGTAGGATTATTATTGAAAGAATGAGAGTTAAGACAGATTGTAGAATTGTGGATGAGCAAGGAGGTTTCAGAATGGGTAGGGGATGTGTAGATCAAATGTTTACATTGAAGCACATATGTGAGCAGTATTTAGATAAAGGTAGGGAAGTTTTTATTGCATTTATGGATTTAGAAAAGGCATATGATACAGTGGATAGGGGAGCAATGTGGCAGGTGTTGCATGGAATAGGTGGTAAGTTACTAAATACTGTAAAGAGTTTTTATGAGGATAGTGAGGCTCAGGTTAGGGTGTGTAGAAGAGAGGGAGACTACTTCCTGGTAAAAGTAGGTCTTAGACAGGGATGTGTAATGTCACCATGGTTGTTTAATATATTTATAGATGGGGTTGTAAAAGAAGTAAATGCTAGGGTGTTCGGGAGAGGGGGGGGGATTAAATTATGGGGAAATAAATACAAAATGGGAAATGACACAGTTGCTTTTTGCTGATGATACTGTGCTTATGGGAGATTCTAAAGAAAAATTGCAAAGGTTAGTGGATGAATTTGGGAATGTGTGTAAAGGTAGAAAGTTGAAAGTAAACATAGAAAAGAGTAAGGTGATGAGAGTATCAATGATTTAGATAAAGAAAAATTGGATATCAAATTGGGGAGGAGGAGTGTGGAAGAAGTGAATGTTTTCAGATATTTGGGATTTGACGTGTCAGCGGATGGATTTATGAAGAATGAGGTTAATCATAGAATTGATGAAGGAAAAAAGGTGAGTAGTGCATTGAGGTATATGTGGAGGCAAAAAATGTTATCTATGGAGGCAAAGAAGGGAATGTATGAAAGTATAGTAGTACCAACACTCTTATATGGGTGTGAAGCTTGGGTGGTAAATGCAGCAGCGAGGAGATGGTTGGAGGCAGTGGAGATGTCCTGTCTAAGAGCAATGTGTGGTGTAAATATTATGCAGAAAATTTGGAGTGTGGAAATTAGGAGAAGGTGTGGAGTTAATAAAAGTATTAGTCAGAGGGCTGAAGAAGGTTTGTTGAAGTGGTTTGGTCATTTAGAGGGAATGGATCAAAGTAGAATGACATGGAGAGCAGGGTAGGGGTCATCCTTGAAAAGGTTGGAGGGAGGGGGTAAAGGAGGTGTTGTGGGCGAGGGGTTTGGACTTCCAGCAAGCGTGTGTGAGCGTGTTAAATAGGAGTGAATGGAGACAAATAGTATTTGGGACCTGATGATCTGTTGGAGTGTGAGCAGGGTAATATTTAGTGAAGGGATTCAGGGAAACCGGTTATTTTATAAAACCGGACTTGAGTCCTGGAAATGGGAAGTACAATGCCTGAACTCTAAAGGAGGGGTTTGGGATATTGGCAGTTTGGAGAGATATATTGTGTATTTTTATACGTATATACTTCTAAACTGTTGTATTCTGGGCACCTCTGCAAAAACAGTGATTATGTGTGAGTGAGGTGAAAGTGTTGAATGATGATGAAAGTATTTTCTTTTTGGGGATTTTCTTTCTTTTTGGGTCACCCTACCTCGGTGGGAGACAGCCGACTTGTTAAAAAAAAGAAAATAAGTTTACACTAACATCATTAAGTTACCTGGAGTTTACCTGGAGAAAGTTCTGTGGGTCAAAACCCCCACAGCCCGGTCTGTGACCAGGCCTCATGGTGGATCAGAGCCTGTTCAACCAAGCTGTTACTGCTGGCTGCACACAATCCAACGTACGAGCCACAGCCCAACTGGTCAAGTACCGACTTTAGGTGCTTGTCCAGTGCCTGCTTTAAGACAGCCAGGGGTCTATTGGTAATCCCCTTTATGTATGCAGGGTGACAGTTGAGTAGTCTCGGGCCCCTGACACTTATTGTATTGTCTCTTAACGTGCTAGTGATACCCCAGCTTTTCATTGGAGGGATGTTGCATCGTCTGCCAAGTCTTTTGCTTTTGTTGTAAGTGATTTTCGTATGCAAGTTCGGTAATAGTCCCTCTAGGATTTTCCAGGTGTATATAATCATGTATCTCTCCCGCCTGCATTCCAGGGAGTACAGGTTCAGGAACATCAAGCCCTCCCAGTAATTGAGATGTTTTATCTCAGTTATGCATGCCGTTAAGGTTCTCTGTACATTTTCTATGTCAGCAATTTCACCTGTCTTGAAAGGTGCTGTTAGTGTGCAGCAATATTCCAGCCTAGATAGAACAAGTGACCTGAAGAGTGTCATCATGGGCTTGGCATCCCTAGTTTTGAAGGTTCTCATTATCCATCCTGTCATTTTTCTAGCAGATGCGATTGATGCAATGTTATGGTCCTTGAAGGTGAGATCCTCTGACATAATCACTCCCAGGTCTTTGACGTTGGTTTTTCGCTCTATTTTGTGGCCGGAATTTGTTTTGTACTCTGATGAAGTTTTATTTTCCTCATGTTTACGATATCGGAGTAATTGAGGTTTCTCATCATTGAACTTCATAATGTTTTCTGCATCCCATTGAAAGATTTGGTTAGCAATAGAACAAGACATTAAAAAACAATAAAAAATAAAATCCACTCACAATACACTCATTACTTACCTCAGAATATTTGTAATCTTAATGTAGGGTGAGAAGTGAGTAGTGTTTATTGTAAGAAGTTAGGTGTGGTAGTCAGCTACGCCACCCCACCCACACATAATATACTTTGACATTTAAAGAGCCCTATAGCTATAAAATGCTTATAGTGTACAGTCATTACTTACCTTAAATTATTTGTAGTCTTAATGGTCTTAATGCAGGGTGCAAGGTAAATAGTACAGTAGATAGGTATCAAATAGTGTGGTAGGTATCATAACCCCATCTGGCCACCCCACCCACACATTACAGTGGACCCCCGCATAACGATATTAATCCGTTCCTGAGAGCTCATTGTTATGCGAAATTATCGTTTTGCGAATGAATTTTCCCCATAAGAAATAATGGAAATCAAATTAATCCGTGCAAGACACCCAAAAGTATGAAAAAAAAAATTTTACCACATGAAATATACATTTTCCTACACACAGAGAGAAGGATACATGCACAATAGTAGAGCAGTACATGCACAATATATATTGTGCATGTACTACTCTACTAAATGAAGAATAAATGACACTTACCTTTATTGAAGATGCAGCAATGACTGATGAGACACTGTGTCCTGGGAGTGCCTTTTCCTCCTGAGTACTGTAGGTCCTGTTTGGCATTTTCTTCCAGAACAGGCCTTATCACACTGTGTATGCCACTACAATTCTTAAATCTCTGAAACCAACCTTTGCTGGCTTTAAATTCACCAATATGAGCACTAGTTCCAGGCATTTTTCCCTGTTCACCTGGGTGTTAGTCGACTGGTGTGGGTTGCATCCTGGGAGACAAGATTAAGGACCCCAATGGAAATAAGTTAGACAGTCTTCGATGACACTGACTTTTTTGGGTTATCCTGGGTGGCTAACCCTCTGGGGTTAATTGTTTCTTGGTATTCTCAATAAGCCACACCAACAACGGTGCTACAGCAGCAGCAATAGCTGACAGTGCTACAGCAGCAGCTGCAGCTGACAGTGCTACAGCAGCAGCTGCAGCTGACAGTGCTACAGCAGCAGCTGCAGCTGACAGTGCTACAGCAGCAGCTGACAGTGCTACAGCAGCAGCAGACGGTGCTACAGCAGCAGCAGACGGTACTACAGTAGCAGCAGCAGCTGACGGTGGTACAGCAGCAGCAGCTGACGGTGGTACAGCAGCAGCAGCTGACAGTGCTACAGCAGCAGCAGCAGCTGACAGTGCTACAGCAGCAGCAGCAGCTGACAGTGCTACAGCAGCAGCAGACGGTGCTACAGCAGCAGCAGACGATACTACAGTAGCAGCAGCAGCTGACGGTGGTACAGCAGCAGCAGCTGACAGTGGTACAGCAGCAGCAGCTGACAGTGCTACAGCAGCAGCAGCAGCTGACAGTGCTACAGCAGCAGCAGACGGTGCTACAGCAGCAGCAGACTGTACTACAGCAGCAGCAGCAGCTGATGGTGGTACAGCAGCAGCAGCAGCTGATGGTGCTACAGCAGCAGCAGCTGACAGTGCTACAGCAGCAGCAGCAGCAGCTGACAGTGCTACAGCAGCAGCAGATGGTGCTACAGCAGCAGCAGATGGTACTACAGCAGCAGCAGCAGCTGACGGTGGTACAGCAGCAGCAGCAGCTGATGGTGGTACAGCAGCAGCAGCAGCTGATGGTGCTACAGCAGCAGCAGCAGCTGACAGTGCTACAGCAGCAGCAGCATCAGCAGTTAAGCATGGTACCACAGTATTTCGATAATATTTCTCACCCTTTTTACCACAGGGTTGGCACTAGAATCTTTCTTGGGGCCCATGGTCACTTATTTTGCAGATAAAATCACCAAAAACACTGTAATAATACGAAATGTTCTGATTGTATGCTTGGATGTTACCGCGGAGGCTGGCTTGTAAACAATGCCACCGGCGGAACATGTGAGGCTGGCTCAGGCCTCACATAGACGCGTCTCGGACGAATAGCGTTGAGCGAGTTTTTTAGCGCTATGCGAGGCAAAATTTTAGTGATAAAATGTATCGCTATGCGGATTTAACGTTATGTGATGCCAACTGTATGCGGGGGTCCACTGTATATACTAGGCATTTAAAGCGCCCTAGAGCGATGAAATGCACATACAGTACACTCATTACTTACCTTAAAATATTTGTAGTCTTAATGTAGGGTGACAGGTGAGTAAACGGGATTAAACTAATGAACAAGAGAGAAAGAGAGAATGAGCACTTGAGAGAGGACAGACACGAGTCATGTAAACAAACCAAGCAAACATGTATGGTTTTAATTCACTCTGGCAAGCTGGGTAGAAAAACATCTCATATTTATGTTAATTTATTCTACAGTGAGTATATTTATCATGTGTATATGTTATGTAGCATGCTTAGTATATAATTTTGAAAAAAATATCATAGATGGATTAAGCAAAATGTCTATATTAACGTTTTATATGACATTTAATGTGCCTCAGAGTGATTATTATTGTGTTATTATCATCATCATTAATATGGCATCTTCAAGACTAATAAGACACACTTAATGATTTTAATGTGTACCTGCATGCCAGCACAGTGTGTAAATTTACTTAGGTACAAGTACACACAAGTATAATTATCAGAGTACATGTATAGTATATAAAATATGAAATAATTTTAAAACACCTGAAATTTTGGAAAGTTTCCAAACACAACTGAGAGATGCTGTGCTCGTGGAGAATGTAAACAAACTGGGTGGCGTGCACCATATTAGAAAGATGGGGAGTCTTAAAGAGAGTGTTGATCATAATTTGAAATCTCCATATTAGTGGAATGCCATAAGGTGAAATGCTGTAAAGTAGGGCCCTACTGTACTTCTATATTACATGTCCTCCAGAAGCTACCAGCTAGAAACCAGGTACCTACAGGTGTCAAGGGTTCACCTCTGTGGGTACCAAGACCATGCTTTGGACTTTTCTGATATGATAAATTGTATTACCAAGGTGATAGAGAGTTTAGAGCTGCCAGGAAGACTCAAGGCAAAATTAATCACCAGTGCTTGGACAAGAAGAGAGATACAGCCTCTCCTCACTTAATGATGGAGTTCCAGTTCTATGACCACGTTGGTAAACGAATTTGTTGCTAAGTGAGAAGCCTACTATAATGGTACAGGTCAGCCATCACTAATCCAGCATCAATGGGATCTGTAGTGTGCCTGATTAGTGAGTTTGCCAGATTACAGAGTGGTTAGGTTAGAATACACTTAATCAACCTATCAATAGAGACTCTCTCTGCTACATCTTCCTCTTTTTCATCAGTGCTTTCTCCTCCACTGGCTTGCTGCTGTGGATTTACAACCATCTGCACATTTTCTGAGTCAGTATAATGATAAAATTTGAGTGAGTATAATTATTTCAGCCAGTATAATGATGAATTTTGAAATTATGCTATCTAAAATTAGTGCCGGATTACTGATGGAA
The DNA here is from genome assembly GCF_038502225.1 of Cherax quadricarinatus. Classification (NCBI taxonomy): domain Eukaryota; kingdom Metazoa; phylum Arthropoda; class Malacostraca; order Decapoda; family Parastacidae; genus Cherax; species Cherax quadricarinatus. Next base: position 7,010,424 of record NC_091327.1, read on the forward strand.
CCGGATAACTGATTGCCAGATTAGTGATGGCTGAGTGGAAGTGGGTTTGTGTCAGCCATCTTTCAGATTGTTTTAATGTCACCTTTACTCCATTTGTAACATTTCTGATATATTTTTAATGTTTATACAGTAGTGTACTGTGTATTCTAATAAACAGAATACAGGAAATGAGCTCTAATACAGGCTCTCCTCAGTTAACGACAGATTTCCGTACCTAAGACCACGTTGGTAAATGAATTTTTTGCTAAGTGTGGAGCATACTACAGTGGTAATGGGTTTGTGTCAACCATCTTTGATATTGTGTTAATGTCACCTTTGCACCATTTATAACATATTTAGTATTAAATGTTTATATAGTTGTGCACTGAATATTGTAATAAACAGAATAGAGGAAACCACCTCTAATATACATTATTTAGCCCCTTAACTGTCCAAATGTTGATCTACGTTTTATTTTTCCTGCCTCCAAATTGGGCACGATTGGCCTGAGATGCCTGGTCAGCATAGGATGGGTCTTAACTCTCAATGTGCACAGTATTAAAAAAATCTGGGGCCACTTAGTACCTTGTGGGAGTACCAGTTCAATTGAGCACCATCTAGAGCAAATAGCGTGGCAAACACCAGCGATCCACTGATGTCATGTCATGAACACTCCCCTTTTAAGAGGAAAGTGATAGATGTGGCCACAAGTGGTACTTTCATTTTTTATACCACTGGCTGTCTCTGTCTGTATCTCTGGCTATTTCTGTCTGTCTCACATGTACATATAAGTACAGTTATTGTACATAGTGTAAATTACCTAGAATAACCCAAAAAATTCTAGGCAAATTGTTATACAGTGCTTGTAGATTTATTATTTATTTTATTATCACACTGGCCGATTCCCACCAAGGCAGGGTGGCCCAAAAAAGAAAAACTTTCACCATCATTCACTCCATCACTGTCTTGCCAGAAGGGTGCTTTACACTACAGTTTTTAAACTGCAACATTAACACCCCTCCTTCAGAGTGCAGGCACTGTACTTCCCATCTCCAGGACTCAAGTCCGGCCTGCCGGTTTCCCTGAACCCCTTCATAAATGTTACTTTGCTCACACTCCAACAGCACATCAAGTATTAAAAACCATTTGTCTCCATTCACTCCTATCAAACATGCTCACGCATGCCTGCTGGAAGTCCAAGCCCCTCGCACACAAAACCTCCTTTACCCCCTCCCTCCAACCTTTCTTAGGCCGACCCCTACCCCGCCTTCCTTCCACTACAGACTGATACACTCTTGAAGTCACTCTGTTTCGCTCCATTCTCTCTACATGTCCGAACCACCTCAACAACCCTTCCTCAGCCCTCTGGACAAGAGTTTTGGTAATCCCGCACCTCCTCCTAACTTCCAAACTACGAATTCTCTGCATTATATTCACACCACACATTGCCCTCAGACATGACATCTCCACTGCCTCCAGCCTTCTCGCTGCAACATTCATCACCCATGCTTCACACCCATATAAGAGTGTTGGTAAAACTATACTCTCATACATTCCCCTCTTTGTCTCCACAGACTCCTAAGTGCACCACTCACCTTTTTCCCCTCATCAATTCTATGATTCACCTCATCTTTCATAGACCCATCCGCTGACACATCCACTCCCAAATATCTGAATACATTCACCTCCTCCATACTCTCTCCCTCCAATCTGATATCCAATCTTTCATCACCTAATCTTTTTGTTATCCTCATAACCTTACTCTTTCCTGTATTCACTTTTAATTTTCTTCTTTTGCACACCCTACCAAATTCATCCACCAATCTCTGCAACTTCTCTTCAGAATCTCCCAAGAGCACAGTGTCATCAGCAAAGAGCAACTGTGACAACTCCCACTTTATGTGTGATTCTTTATCTTTTAACTCCACGCCTTTTGCCAAGACCCTCGCATTTACTTCTCTTACAACCCCATCTATAAATATATTAAACAACCATGGTGACATCACACATCCTTGTCTAAGGCCTACTTTTACTGGGAAATAATTTCCCTCCTTCTTACGTACTCTAACTTGAGCCACACTATCCTCGTAAAAACTCTTCACTGCTTTCAGTAACCTACCTCCTACACCATACACCTGCAACATCTGCCACATTGCCCCCCTATCCACCCTGTCATACGCCTTTTCCAAATCCATAAATGCCACAAAGACCTCTTTAGCCTTATCTAAATACTGTTCACTTATATGTTTCACTGTAAACACCTGGTCCACACACCCCCTACCTTTCCTAAAGCCTCCTTGTTCATCTGCTATCCTATTCTCCGTCTTATTCTTAATTCTTTCAATAATAACTCTACCATACACTTTACCAGGTATACTCAACAGACTTATCCCCCTATAATTTTTGCACTCTCTTTTGTCCCCTTTGCCTTTATACAAAGGAACTATGCATGCTCTGTGCCAATCCCTAGGTACCTTACCCTCTTCCATACATTTATTAAATAATTACACCAACCACTCCAAAACTATATCCCCACCTGCTTTTAACATTTCTATCTTTATCCCATCAATCCCGGCTGCCTTACCCCCTTTCATTTTACCTACTGCCTCACGAACTTCCCCCACACTCACAACTGGCTCTTCCTCACTCCTACAAGATGTTATTCCTCCTTGCCCTATACACGAAATCACAGCTTCCCTATCTTCATCAACATTTAACAATTCCTCAAAATATTCCCTCCATCTTCCCAATACCTCTAACTCTCCATTTAATAACTCTCCTCTTCTATTTTTAACTGACAAATCCATTTGTTCTCTAGGCTTCCTTAACTTGTTAATCTCACTCCAAAACTTTTTCTTATTTTCAACAAAATTTGTTGATAACATCTCACCCACTCTCTCATTTGCTCTCTTTTTACATTGCTTCACCACTCTCTTAACCTCTCTCTTTTTCTCCATATACTCTTCCCTCCTTGCATCACTTCTACTTTGTAAAAACTTCTCATATGCTAACTTTTTCTCCCTTACTACTCTCTTTACATCATTCCACCAATCACTCCTCTTCCCTCCCGCACCCACTTTCCTGTAACCACAAACTTCTGCTGAACACTCTAACACATTACTTTATTAAAAAAAAAGTCCTCTTTATTTAAAAAAAAAAATCAAAATATTTGGAGCGCTGGGTGAGAGAACGTAGATCTACATTTGGACAGGTAAGGGGTTAGGTATGCTTACTGGTAAGAGAGCCCATCGTAAGTCCGAGTCATTGGTAAAAAAATTCGTTCACCCATAAACGGTCCAAGCAGATCTACGTTCACATGTGTAGTGCTACATAAGTAGATCTACTTTTTTTTTTTACATATTTTCAAATATAACAAAAAAAAAAGTAGATCAAAGTTGTTTTTACACATTTTCAAATGTAAAAAAACAAAAAGAAGATCTACTTTTTTTACATACTTTCAAATGTTGAAAAAACGTATATATATGTTTGGACCATTTACGGGTTAATTAGGTACGCATACTGGTCAGAGAGTCCGTCGTAAGTTACCAGTCCACCAGGCCTGGTGACTAAAGCTCTCGCTTCACATACGGAGGGCCAGGGTTTGATTCCCAGCAAGTGAAAACATTTTGACGCATTTCCTTACACCTGTTGTCCTGTTCACCTAGTCGACTGGTGTGGGTTGCATCCTGGGGGACAAGACTGAGGGCCCCAATGGAAATAAGTTAGACCATCCTCAATGATGCACTGACTTTGTTCGGTTATCCTGGGTGGCTAACCCTCCTGGGTTAAAAATCCAAAGAAAATCTTATCTGTTGCTGAGTAAGGAGAGGCTGTATATCTCTTAACCCTTCAATTGTCCAAACGTAGATCTATGTTTGTACCGCTAGCGATCCAAATGTAGGTCTACATTTTATTTTTCCTGCCTCCAGAGTTAGCACTATTGGCCTGAGATGTCGTCAGTATAGAATGGGAGGGGTTGTCTTAACACTCGGTGAGTGCAGTATTAGTAAAATCTGGGACCACTTAGTACCTGGTGGAAGCACCAGTTCAATTGAGCGCCAGCTAGAACAAATAGCATAGCAAACACCAGGGATTCACTGATGTCATGCCATATTAACACTCCCCTTTTAAGAGGAAAGTTACATTGACCCAAAGTTTAGTGGTTTGAGATGGATGTGGCCACAAGTGGTTGAAGAAATATCAAAATCCTTGATGATAACCCATGTGCAACATTTGTGCACCATCCTTTCATTTCTGATACCACTGGTAGTGTCATCCTGCCAGAATGTCTAATAACCATGCCCTAAGTAAAGAGAAACGATTCTGGAACACGTGTAATACGTATTTGGCAGACAGGCTGGCTGGCTGACTGACTTTGGCTGTCTCTCTGTCTGTATCTGTCTCTGTCTGTATCTCTGTCTATCTCTCTGTCTCTGTCTCTCACAGGTACACATAAGTACAGTTATTATACATAATCTAAATTACCTAGGATAACCCAAAAATTCCAGGCAAAGTGCTATACTGTGCTTATAGATATAATGCATAGTTAGCATGACTGGCAGGTAATATGCTTTTTGCTTGCTCAGGAATCAGATGTGATGACTGCATCATGTGTAATACCTGTTAGTTTTTGAGCTGCTCCCTGAGACACACAGGCAGACAGAAAGACAGATAAGCAGAGCTAGACAGACAGACAGACATGTTTGTGTGTAACAGTGAAAACAAATAAAGCCAAGGTTCCCTAGAGCAGTGCGTGTTCATCAGGTGTCACTCCACTGCTACACTGTCTGCAGTTTAGTGACACTTGTCTTAGCACCATGCTTCAAGGAGTTTTATGTATACTCCAGCATGTCTAAAACATTGTTGAGACTTATAAATACTTTCTACAGTAGAACCTCAAATTTCGAACTTAATCCGTTTCAGGAGCTAGTTCTAAATTCGAAAAGTTTGAAAAGCGAAGCAATATTTCCCATAAGAAATGATGGAAATACAATTAATCTGTTCCAGAAACCCAAAAATATTCACAAAAAAAATACATTTTATAGAGATTAATTATAGTTTACATACACACAACAAATATAGTGTACAATTATGTATTAATAAATTTAAATGGACATATAAAATAACATTTTTACTTAACTTTATTGAAGATTGGTGATGGCATCTGGAAGATAGGGAGGAGGAGAGAGGGAGTTTGGGTTAGTGTTTGGAAGGGGAATCCCCCTCCATAAAGACTTGAGGTATCAAAGATCTCTCTGGGGTTACTTCCTTTCTCTGTCTTTTAATGCCACTAGGACTAGCTTGAGAGTCAGTGGACCCCTGTCTCACAAAATAACTGTCCACAGTCCTCTGTTTCTGGTGCCTCTTTAAAATTTTTCCTAAACTGGGACATGGTTCTGTCACTGAACTTGTTGCAAAGATGGCTTGTTTCAGCTTGCTCAGGGTGGTACTTCTCCACAAACATTTGGACATCATTCCACTTGGCGCAAATCTCCTTAATCTTTAAATTGGCATGCAACTTCCTTGCCTTTTCACAAATAATCGTCTCTGAAACAATATCACTTGCCATCTCTTTATCCTTGATCCACACCAGCAACAACTTCTTAACCTGATCAATTGTCTGTGGTCTTTTTTTGGTTAGCATATTAACACCTTTCGCAACATCAGCTTCCTTGATTTGTTCTTTCTTTGCCAGGATAGAACCGTTGGTCGACTTGTTTTTCCCATATATCCTGGCAAGCTCAACAAGTCTCACACCACTCTCATACTTCTGCATAATTTCCTTCTTCACATCTATAGTGTTTCTCACTTTCTTTACCACAAGGGTACCACTAGCAAGTTTCTTTGGGCCCATGGTAGCTTATTTCACAGTCCCGCAAGCACTAAACACAATGAATTAATTGCAAAATGTTTGAATGAGACTGCAAGTTAGTGTTCACTCAAGCATCAATAAAACCAGACTGGTTCACAGCACCTATGCGGGGACGCGGACGGAGCGAGCTAGCGGACAGGTCCGATACCCGGCGGTTCAAACAAAGGGGCGAGTTCAATAATAGGGACAAAGTTGGTTCGAAAAAAGCAGTTGATTTTCGAAGAGTTCGATAAGCGATACGTTCAAAATGTGAGGTTCCACTGTGTATATTTCTAGACTATAGTAAATGACCAAGGCATGCTCACCTGTCAGTGTGTTTGTGACTATTTGAGTACTATTTCAGTATCTATTATTAGTGTCAGATCAAAGATTGACTATGAAATCACAAGAACTCCTAAAAATTGTAATGATCAGAACATAAAAATTATATAAATTAAAACAAAAACAAGAAAAGGTATATCAGCAATTCTTCTGTAAGTGGCAGGACTCGATGTTCCAGTGCCAACTTCATGGTCTTATATCTCGGTAAGTACTGATCCTATTTTTTTTTTTTTTTTTTTTTTTTTTCAAAATATTCGGAGCGCTGGCAGTGAAAACGTAAATCTACGTTTGGATAGTTTAAGGGTTAATAGTTAAGGAAATCATCACTTCCACAGATCAGGCTATGACCAGGCTTCCTAAATTGGCATTCCTTTAACCCTTACAGGGTCCTGACCATCGATCTGCAACTTGTCCACTGGGTCCAAGAAATTAAAAAAAAAATAAATCTTATTTTTTCTTATGAAAGGGTAGAGAATCTTTTTCTGAAGGTAAGAAAACAAAAAACACAAAATTTGATGGAAAACTGACAAAATTACTCTCGAATTTTGCTGCGTCAGCGATATTTATGCTTCAGCGATTTTGCCCAATTTGGCTTCTATTTTAGGCCAATTATATTATTCCAGTCAACCAAATTCTTAACTATTTTGCTAGTATTACTTCTGTTTTATTGATTGAGCACAAGAAATTGCCCAGTCAACTCTTTTAACAACCCAGTAGAGTGATTGGAAATTGGTAATTTGGCCAATTTCACACAAAGTTCAAAATATTCCTATTTCAAAATAGTGTGCGGAATAAACAGTGCAGGCATTCCTGGCACTAAAATAACATTTTCTCTGTTTATTAGTTATGTTTTTCAAACTTTACAAATTAATCCCATTTTTATTTGTTATTCACAGTGAATTTTTATTCACACCAAAAAATAGATTTACTGTTATGCAATATTATTATTTTATTATTATTTATTTATTATCACACTGGCCGATTCCCACCAAGGCAGGGTGGCCCAAAAAAGAAAAACTTTCACCATCATTCACTCCATCACTGTTATGCAATATTGTAATAATTGTGTAAATAATATCAGCACATTCATGAACTCACATTAGACCTACCAGCTGAAATGTGTTGGATGTGTGATGTCATTTGTTTACTCTTGAACAATGGCACAAATTGAACATTTTTGCTAATTTGAGCTCAGTTTCAAGCCATTTTCAATACTAAAACCAATCAAAATCATCTTTATTTCTGTAATATATCTTCTATTTTATCTAATGATACCAAGAAACCACTAATACAACTGAAAAAAAACATACGAAAATACACCACAAAGTTGCTGTTTTAACCCTTAAATGGTCCAAACGTATATATACGTTTTTTCAACATCTGAAAGTATGTAAAAAAAATGTAGATCTTCTTTTTTGTTTTACATTTGAAAACGTGTAAAAAACTTTTATCTGCATTTTTTTTTTTGTTATATTTGAAAATATGTAAAAAAAAGTAGATCTACTTTTGTAGCACTACGAATTTGAACGTTGATCTGTTTGAACCGTTTAAGGGTTAATTAAAAACACTCTTTTTTTTCTCATTATGCGCTGTGTGCTGCAGGATTTGTTTTATATGGTGCACACTTGCCACATAGATGCATTCTCTCATACCTAGGCCCAAATTTACTGCTCACAGCTTATCTGAGTGAGCTGAGCTCATGGCGTAAAACTATGGTTTGGACCCAGGCTTAAAAGCCGTAGATCTATGGGACAGACCCCCAAAGGGTTAAAAGTGTCAATGCAAGGAGCGTGGAACTTCTTTATTTATGGTTATTTTGCAAAATCATAATAACATAATTGTGAACAACTCGCTGAAGAGCCCGCTGGATTAGGAGAAGCTCAGACTTGAAGATCGGTTAAGTCTTATAGGGTGTCCACCTGAGTGTCTGATGTGATGCCCACAACAAACATTATGTACAATTGTCTCCACAAATTTGCAGTGTCTCTTATTTGAAGAATTTAAGTAAATATATTGATCTTCCACAGGTTTCCTGGATGTTCACTGTTTTTTTTTCTGGTTTGGTTCGTGAACATTAAATTGAAAACTATTCATAGTATTTCATTCAAAACATGTTTAACCCTTTCAGGGTCCGTGCCGTAGATCTACAGCTTTACGTTGAGGGTCCAAACCGTAGATCTACGCCAAAATTCTAGCAGTGTCAAATTTAGCGTGAGAAGGCTGGTAGGCGCACATCTGAGAGAATGGGTCTGGGTGGTCAGTGCGCACACTGTAGAAAAAATCTGGATGCCTGCATGGCATTGTGGGAACGCCGCCAAAGTAGCTATGTTCATCGTGCCTGGCAGCAAGGAAGCTCTCACTCTCCAGGCGAATTCTGACTCTCCTCTTCACAACTTACAGTTCTAAGACTGATGGAAGTGGAGCTGAAGACGAATTCTATGGTATTGAACCATATGGTGGATTGATGCCATGTCATACAATGGTATCATATGGTACAGTGTGCCATATGGCACATTGTACCATATGGTACATTATACCATATGGTACATTATACCATATGGTACATTATACCATATGGTACATTATACCATATGGTACATTGTACCATATAGTACAGGGTACAGGGATCCTAATGCAAATAAGTCTGACTTTTTTGAGTTATCCTAGGTTCTCCAAACATACGCTGCTAAGTATGATATTCTATGTAACTTTATTTGTGTATACCTAAATAAACTTACTTACGATGCCACATGCACTTGAGTAAGTTTATTCAGGTGTACAGAAATACATTTACATAGATTATCACACATAGCAGCATATGTATAAAATCCTAGGATAACCCAAAAAAGTCAGGGCGACTTATTTCCATAGGGATCCTTGTATCTGTACCATATGGTGTTCTGTACTGTATGGTACCCTGTACCATATGGTACCCTATGCCATATGGTACCCTGTACCATATGGTACCCTATGCCATATGGTACCCTGTGCCATATGGTACCCTGTGCCATATGGTCCCCTGTGCCATATGGTCCCCTGTACCATATGGTACCCTGTGCCATATGGTACCCTGCTCAATATGGTACCTTGCACCATATGTTTTCCTGTACTGCATGGTACCTTATACCATATAGTACAATGTACCATATGGCACCCTGTAACATATGATACCGTGTACCATATGGTCAATAGGTGGTGTTGGTGGCAGGAGACTCCACACCTAATTTCCACACTACGAATTCTCTTCATAATATTTACACCACACATTGCCCTTAGACACGACATCTCCATTGCCTCCAGCCTCCTCCTTGCTGCTGCATTTACAATTCATGCTTCACACCCATATGAGAGTGTTGATACCATTATACTCTAATACATTCCCTTCTTTGCCTCCATGGATTTCGTTTTTTGTCTCCACAGAAACCTCAATGCACCACTCACCTTTTTTCCTTCATCAATTTCATGGTTAACCTCATCCTTCATAAACCCATCTGTTGACAAGTCAACTTCCAAATATCTGAACACATTCATTTCTTCCATACTCCCTCCCTCCAGTGTCATATCCAATTTTTGTAACTCACATTTAGTGAGTGAGGAAAAAATGCTTTGCATTTTGAAGTTTTTCAGGTCAAGGGTCACAGAAAAGTGAATGTTTTGTGATGATCTCTGAGGTCAAAAATAGTCTAGATAAATGTTTTACAGCTACTCTTTAGCTTCAAAATGGTATGTGTATCATCTCTGTAAGTACCATACAAGCGGAGATACTATTTCATTTCAAAATTTCGCGTGACCTGCCATTTTTTTTTTTTTTTTTTTTTGTCAAAGTTCCGTGACCTGTATCTCCGGAATAGTCTGACCTACAGATTTGAGACAAAATCCAATCTCATATGCTCAATGAAATCCAAAAGTGCGAATTCTGAGGCCTGGTCTCAGTCTGGGCAGCAGGGGTGTTGACCCCCGGAACTCTGTCCAGGTAAACTCCAGGTAAAGCCAGAGAGGTGCAGTGAAATGACCTGGTTGAAGAGACATGGAATGTCCCTGATCAGTGCCTAAAGTAGGTACAGTGGAACCTTAACTTACGAGTTTAATCTGTTCCAGGAGCTAGCTCGTAACTCAATTTACTCGTATATCAGATTAATTTTCCTCATTTAAATTAATTGAAAAGCCAAAAATTCGTTCCTGCACTCTGGAGAGACGAGAAAAAATACTTGAATATGACGCTGTTATCAACTGTACGGCTTATTTATCTATCACAATTCATCTAATATGCATAATAAACAATATAATTAACACAGAACATGATATATACTCTAGAATGAATAAAATAGGCCATAATATGGTGGCAGAGGCAGCAGCAGAAGCATCTGCCATTTCTGTTACAATTTGACTATAGTATCTTCCTATGTTCTTACTGTAAGGGAAAAACGGAGTGGTATTTTTGAGGCTAAACTGCAGAAGATCACTAGGACCCATGGTTAGAAAAAAGAAATGTGGCTAAATGACTGTAAAATAATGCAAACAAGCATGTGAGAACTGCCCCCACAGGGATGTAAACATGTTTACTGCTTACCAGCTGTGGTATCAGCTGTGCCAGCTAGCAGAAGCAATCTGCATTATTGTTACGTATGTATTATGCATTATTATTATTAATTTAGAGAACTGAAGCTCAGTCATTATAATAATTATTATTATTATTAATTTAGGGAACTGAAGCTCTATCGTTATAATAATAATAATAATAATAATATTAGTAGTAGTATTTTATGTATTATTATAATTGTTGTTGTTATTAATTTAGGGAACTGAAGCTCTATCATTATTATTATTATTATTTATTATTATTATTATTATTATTATTATTATTATTATTATTATTATTAATTTAGGGAACTGAAGCTCTATCGTTATTATAATAATACAGTAGACCGCCATTGAAGAATTGCTGCACAATTTTATGTAACACGTTGTATAATTAATTTAACATGGTTCAGTTTGTGGGAAAGAAAAAACAAATTCTCTTTTGCTCAAGTGGCCGCCTTGATGTGGAGCAGACGGAGAGCCCCCCCTACCACTCCCCGACACCTCCCCACCATCCCTTACCACTCCCCGACACCACCCCCACCATCCCCTACCACTCCTCGACACCACTCCACCATCCCCTACCACTCCCCGACACCACCCCCACCTTCCCTTACCACTCCGCGACACCTCCCCGACACCTCCTCACCATCCCAGCATTCGTAATTCATACGTGTCCAGTCTTTCTCTGCTACAAGGCAGCTGTGTTTGTCAATTGTGTTATGATATTTTAATTAATATATCTTGTATCTGCCAAGTAATCATGACACCCAGTAGCCATACTAGTGTTGCTGAAAGTGACACGAAGAGGTATAAGCACTTAAGTCTTAGAATTAACAAAGATGTTAGAAAAGAGATAACCTGAAGCCATAACTGAAGTGTTACTTTGTACACAGAAAAAGAGGTTAACATGAGTTTGTGTGACTGACTGACTGAACTGACTGACTGACGGAATGACTTGACTGACTTACTGAATGACTTGACTGACTTACTGAGTGACTTGACTGACTTATTGAGTGACTTGACTGACTTAATGAGTGACTTTACTGTAATAATATTATATTATTATTATTGCTGAGAAGAAAAAGAGAATGATTTCCATGGAATTAAAGCATGAAATCATAGATAAACAAGCGAGGTGTCCAGGTTTTGGGTTGAGGGGGAAGAGGGAGGGGGGAGCTGGCTCGTAACTCAGAGCAAAAAATCAACCCAGGAACGGCTCGTATCTCAAAAAACTCATAAGCTGGGACACTTGTAAGTCAAGGTTCCACTGTTTTCATGTACAGTGGTACCTCGAATTTCAGCTGTAATTCGTTCCAGAAGGCTGTTCAAGTGCCGTTACTAAGCAAATTTTTTCCCATAAGGAATAATGTAAATTAGATTAGTCCGTTTCAGTCCCCCAAAAATACACTTACGAAAGCACTTACAGTAATACACTTAAATAATTGTTCAAGTTGGGAGCTCTTCGAAATTCGAGGTACCACTGTATTTTGGCTATAACCATAAGTGAAAGTTTTAAAAGTTAATATCCAGATGGTATTATATTAACCCTTTCAGGGTTTCTGACGTACTAGTATGGCTTACGCACCAGGGTTATTGACGTACTAGAACGCCTAAATTCTAGCGCCTTCAAATCTAGTGAGACAAAGCTCGTAGGCCTACATATGAAAGACTGGGTCTATGTGGTCAGTGTGAACAATATAAAAAAATCCGGCAGCACATAGTGCATAATGAGAAAAAAAAAACTACGTCCATGTTTTTGGTTTAAAACAGCGACTTTGCAGTGTATTTTCGTACAGTATTTATGGTTGTATTCTAGTTTTCCTGGTCTCATTTTATAGAATGGAAGACATATTACAGAAATTGAGATGGTTTTGATTGGTTTCACAATGAAAAGTACCTTGAAATTGAGCTCACAGTAGCAGAAATGTTTGATTTTTACCAAATTTCAAAAGTAAACAAATCATGCCAAGCTTGCAATACACGTTAACTGGCGAGTCTAATATTCTTCCACGAGTGCACTGACATTATTTATACCATTTCTACACCATTTGTATACTAATGCAGTAGTTTGCATAACAGTAAATCTTTTATTTTTTGTGAGAATAAAAATTCAAAGTGGAAAGCAAAACAGATGTAAGAGGGGCCTGGGGACATGACTAATGAACAGAGAAAATGTTATTTTAGTGTCAGGAATGTCTGTCTTGCATATTCTGGACCCTATTTCGAAATTGGCATCTTGTGAAATTGGCAAAATTGCTAATTTCTGACCACTTTATTGGATAATTGAAATTGGTAAATGGGTGGTTTCTTGTACTCATTCGATAGAGAAAATAGAGTTTTAACGAAATAGATATGATTTTTGTCGACGAGTACACTGAAATTGGCCGAAAATAGGGCTCAAAGTGAGCAAAATCGCCGATGCGTGAACATCGTCGAGACCGCTAACTTTGCAAGAGCATAATTCCATAAGTTTTCCATCAAATTTCATACTTTTGGTGTCATTATGATGGGAAAAAGTTTCTCTATCATTTCATAAGAAAAAAATAATTTTTTTTTTCCCAAAAATTTTCGACCCTGAGAACAAGTTAGGAGAGGGCCTCTCGAGCCTGAAAGGGTTAAGAAGTAAAATTTATTTGTATAACATTTATTTCTCCAATTTTTTATATTTTTATGTTATTAATGTCTTATGATATTTTTCTTCAGCGATTACAGTAATGAGGAAGAACGACAACTGCAGTTACTAGCACAAGGCATTTTACTGCAAGCTGTGAGGGAAGACGATGCTGCCCTCAGACACACTGTCCTTAATTTCTGGCTTCAAGGTTAGTAATATCAGTTATAAATTGTAACAGTACATGAAGTATACCATACGCTGTACAGCCTCTCCTCACTTAGCGATGTTTTTCATTTACCGATGACTCGGACTTGAAATGGGCTCTCTGACCAGTATGCATAACTAAATAATGTATATGAGAGCTGATTTCCTCTGTTCTGTTTAATACAATACAGTGGATCCTCGGCTTACGATATTAATCCGTTCCAGAGAGCTCATAGATGAAATTATCATTAACTAAATTAATTTTCCCCATAAGAAATAATGGAAATCCAATTAATGCATTCCAGACAGCCAAAAGTATTACAATTTTTTATTTTTTTTTTCATGATATATACATTTCCCTACAAAGGAAACAATGAGACATGCACAATAACTATATAAATAAATGTTACAATGACACTTACCTTTGTTGAAGAGTGTTGATGAGTGATGAGTGATCTGGGATTTTCAGAGTGATACATTAGTTAAGGCTTCACTTTACAATCCCCACTAGCATTACAACAAAACAAGAAAGTTAGCCCGTCTTTCATAGGCTTGTGTCCTGGGAGTGTCTTTTCCTCCTGAGCAATGTAGGTCCTGTTTGGCATTTTATTCCAGAACAAGCCTTCTTTTGTCACAATTGAACACTTGTTGGGGTTGGAATTTTTCAGCTTCACCATGGTGTATGCCACTATGATTCTTAAATCTCTCAAACCAGCCTTTGCTGGCCTTAAATTCACCAATATGAGCACTAGTTCCAGACTTTTTTTTTCCTGTTCACCTGGGTGTTAATCGATTGGTGTGGGTCACATCCTGGGGGACAAGATTAAGGACCCCAATGGAAATAAGTTAGACTGTCCTCGAGGACTCATTGACTTTCTTGGGTTAACCTGGGTGGCTAACCTTCTGGGGTTAATTGTTTCTCGTTAAGCCACACCAACAACACTCTCTCCACATCTTCGAGTAGTACAGCTGATGGTGGTGCAGCAGCAGCTGACTGTGGTACAGCAGCAGCAGCAGCTGACCGTGGTACAGCAGCAGCAGCAGCTGACCGTGGTACAGCAGCAGCTGACAGTGGTGCAGTAGCAGCTGACCATAGTACAGCAGCAGTTTACCATGGTACAGCAGCAGCTGACCATGGTACAGCAGCAGCAGCAGCAGCAGCTGACCATGGTACAGCAGCAGCAGCAGCTGACTGTGGTATGATAGTATTTCAATAGTATTGCTCACCCTTTTTACCACAGGGTTGGCACTAGAAGCTTTCTTTGGGCCCATGGTGGCTTATTTAGCAGTTACAAGCACTAAAAAAATGGATTAATACAAAATGTATCGATTGTATGCATGGAACCAGCCACCATGGCTTGTAAACAATGATGGTAGGGCAGCTCAGGCTAGACAGACAGGTTCGGGATAAATCATGTTGGGCAAGTTTTTCGTCATTGGCCGGGCCAAAATTTTTACGCTCAAATGCTTCGTTAGGCAGATTTAACATTAGACGATGCTTTCATTAGCCGAGGGTCCACTGTACAGCCTCTCCTCTCTTACCAATGTGCAGTGGTACTTTGACTTACGAGTGTAATTCGTTCCATGGCTGAGCTCGTAACTCAATTTGCTCGTATATCAAATCAGTTTTCCTCATTGAAATGCCAGTAATCTGTTCCAGCCTCCAAAATAAACCCCAGTTTTTTGTTATGGGTTTTTAAATGAGAATAATTTTTTTTTTTTTTCAACAAACTGGCCGCATCCCACCGAGGCAGGGTGGCCCAAAAAGAAAAACAAAAGTTTCTCTTTTTAAATTTAAGAATCCATACAGGAGAAGGGGTTACTATCCCCTTGCTCCCGGCATTTTAGTCGCCTCTTACAACATGCATGGCTTACGGAGGAAGAATTCTGTTCCACTTCCCCAAGAAGGTAAGAGGAAATAAACAAGAACAAGAACTAGAAAGAAAATAGAAGAAAACCCAGAGGGGTGTGTATATATATACTTGTACATGTATCTGAAGTGTGATGTAAGTGTAAGTAGAAGTAGCAAGACATACCCAAAATCTTGCATGTTTATGAGACAGAAAAAAGACACCAGCAATCCTACCATCATGTAAAACAATTACAGGTTTCCGTTTTACACTCACTTGGCAGAACAGTAGTACCTCCCTGGGTGGTTGCTGTCTACCAACCTACCTGGAGTTTACCTGGAGAGAGTTCCGGGGGTCAACGCCCCCGCGGCCCGGTCTGTGACCAGGCCTCCTGGTGGATCAGAGCCTGATCAACCAGGCTGTTGCTGCTGGCTGCACGCAAACCAACGTACGAGCCACAGCCCGGCTGATCCGGAACTGACTTTAGGTGCTTGTCCAGTGCCAGCTTGAAGACTGCCAGGGGTCTGTTGGTAATCCCCCTTATGTGTGCTGGGAGGCAGTTGAACAGTCTCGGGCCCCTGACACTTATTGTATGGTCTCTTAACGTGCTAGTGACACCCCTGCTTTTCATTGGGGGGATGGTGCATCGTCTGCCAAGTCTTTTGCTTTCGTAGTGAGTGATTTTCGTGTGCAAGTTCGGTACTAGTCCCTCTAGGATTTTCCAGGTGTATATAATCATGTATCTCTCCCTCCTGCGTTCCAGGGAATACAGGTTTAGGAACCTCAAGCGCTCCCAATAATTGAGGTGTTTTATCTCCGTTATGCGCGCCGTGAAAGTTCTCTGTACATTTTCTAGGTAGGCAATTTCACCTGCCTTGAAAGGTGCTGTTAGTGTGCAGCAATATTCCAGCCTAGATAGAACAAGTGACCTGAAGAGTGTCATCATGGGCTTGGCCTCCCTAGTTTTGAAGGTTCTCATTATCCATCCTGTCATTTTTCTAGCAGATGCGATTGATACAATGTTATGGTCCTTGAAGGTGAGATTCTCCGACATGATCACTCCCAGGTCTTTGACGTTTGTGTTTAGCTCTATTTTGTGGCCAGAATTTGTTTTGTACTCTGATGACGATTTAATTTCCTCATGTTTACCATATCTGAGTAATTGAAATTTCTCATCGTTGAACTTCATATTGTTTTCTGCAGCCCACTGAAAGATTTGGTTGATGTCCGCCTGGAGCTTTGCAGTGTCTGCAATGGAAGACACTGTCATGCAGATTCGGGTGTCATCTGCAAAGGAAGACACGGTGCTGTGGCTGACATCCTTGTCTATGTCGGATATGAGGATGAGGAACAAGATGGGAGCGAGTACTGTGCCTTGTGGAACAGAGCTTTTCACCGTAGCTGCCTCGGACTTTACTCTGTTGACGACTACTCTCTGTGTTCTGTTAGTGAGGAAATTATAGATCCACCGACCGACTTTTCCTGTTATTCCTTTAGCACGCATTTTGTGCGCTATTACGCCATGGTCACACTTGTCGAAGGCTTTTGCAAAGTCTGTATATATTACATCTGCATTCTTTTTGTCTTCTAGTGCATTTAGGACCTTGTCGTAGTGATCCAATAGTTGAGACAGACAGGAGCGACCTGTTCTAAACCCATGTTGCCCTGGGTTGTGTAACTGATGGGTTTCTAGATGGGTGGTGATCTTGCTTCTTAGGACCCTTTCAAAGATTTTTATGATATGGGATGTTAGTGCTATTGGTCTGTAGTTCTTTGCTGTTGCTTTACTGCCCCCTTTGTGGAGTGGGGCTATGTCTGTTGTTTTTAGTAACTGTGGGACGACCCCCGTGTCCATGCTCCCTCTCCATAGGATGGAAAAGGCTCGTGATAGGGGCTTCTTGCAGTTCTTGATGAACACAGAGTTCCATGAGTCTGGCCCTGGGGCAGAGTGCATGGGCATGTCATTTATCGCCTGTTCGAAGTCATTTGGCGTCAGGATAACATCGGATAGGCTTGTGTTAATCAAATTTTGTGGCTCTCTCATAAAAAATTCATTTTGATCTTCGACTCTCAGTCTGGTTAGCGGCTTGCTAAAAACTGAGTCATATTGGGACTTGAGTAGCTCACTCATTTCCTTGCTGTCATCTGTGTAGGACCCATCTTGTTTAAGTAGGGGCCCAATACTGGACGTTGTTCTCGATTTTGGTTTGGCATAGGAGAAGAAATACTTTGGGTTTCTTTCGATTTCATTTATGGCTTTTAGTTCTTCCCGCGATTCCTGACTCCTAAAGGATTCTTTTAGCTTAAGTTCGATGCTTGCTATTTCTCTGACCAGTGTCTCCCTACGCATTTCAGATATATTGACCTCTTTTAGCCGCTCTGTTATTCTTTTCCGTCGCCTGTAAAGGGAGCGCCTGTCTCTTTCTGTTTTACATCTACTCCTCCTTTTTCTTAGAGGAATAAGCCTTGTGCATACATCGAGTGCCACCGAGTTAATCTGTTCTAGGCATAAGTTGGGGTCTGTGTTGCTTAGTATATCTTCCCAGCTTATATCAGTTAGGACTTAGTTTACTTGGTCCCACTTTATGTTTTTGTTATTGAAGTTGAATTTGGTGAATGCTCCCTCGTGACTAATCTCATTATGTCGGTCTGGGGCTCCGCGCATACATGACTGAACCTCAATTATGTTGTGATCTGAGTATATTGTTTTTGATATGGTGACATTTCTTATCAGATCATCATTGTTAGTGAAGATGAGGTCTAGTGTATTCTCCAGTCTAGTAGGCTCTATTATTTGCTGGTTTAAATTGAATTTTGTGCAGAGATTTAAAAGCTCGCGTGAGTGTGAGTTTTCATCAGAGCTGCCTCCTGGTGTTATTACTGCAACAATATTATTTGCTATATTCCTCCATTTTAGGTGCCTTAAGTTGAAATCCCCCAGGAGCAAGATGTTGGGTGCAGGAGCTGGAAGGTTTTCCAGACAGTGGTCAATTTTTAACAGCTGTTCCTACAATAATGTACAGGTACCATCTGACTTACGACCAAGCTTGGTTCTGACCAACAGGTCGTAAGTTAAAATGGACATAAGTCGAACCTTTGAAAATTGCTGACATATTGGGTAGGGCATAATGTCAAACAATTCCTATGTAACCTACCTACATAATACTGTAATGTAATATACAATAATTATTTCATTTTTTTTACCATAATTTACTTCTATTGTTATATTTTAATTATTTATTTACTGTATATAATGTATACAAGGTAGTGAACTGTATTGTAAATTTTGTATCGCATACAGTATCATATATTACTGTTATCTTTATGTATTGTCGACACAGTGGAATGGGAGAATACCACTGGTAGTGTCATCCTGGCTGAATGTAGTATAGCCTATACCCTAAGTAAAGAGAAACAACTCTGGAACATGTGTAATACGTATCTTGTTGGCCAGTTGGGTGGCCGGGGTGGGTTCTCTCTTTTCTCTCTCTCTCTCTCTCTCTCTCTCTCTCTCTCTCTCTCTCTCTCTCTCTCTCTCTCTCTCTCTCTCTCTCTCTCTCTCTCTCTCTCACTCTCTCTTTACACAGGGTTTGACAAGGTTAAGTTAAGGATCCCTAGCTTTACTGACAAGCTATTTACAGGTTAAGGATTCCTAACTTTATTGACAAGCTAAGAGCTGTTACCTACATCAGTTCATTTGAAAGCATTTTTATTGTTATGAGACATACAAGTAGGGAACAGGATGAAGTTGGAGCCATCTGTGGGCCAGCATTTTCATTTGATAAACTGACTTTATCTCGTTCACATCATAATGCTGTACGAATGTGTTCCAGACGCGAGTCATCCTGGGGATAAATGATATCAGATGAAGTGATGTTCTGGAGAAGGTTACAACCAGAGTGAAGTAGCTGCTGTTTGCCCGTCTTGTGGCATAAAAGCTTGTTTCACGCTGTCCTCGAAGTGGATCCAAGTGTGGTACTTTGACAATATTGGCCTTGCACATAACAGTAAGGCCACCCACATCCCTCCTGTGTTGAAGGCTCTGCTGAAATGACAGATCTATCCAGGATGGGTCCAGGTGAGAGATGAGACGTCATGCTCTGTTCTCTACTCTGTCAAGCAGTCGCAGATGAGAGGGCGGGGGGGCAGGCAAACCAAGAAAGTGGAGCATACTCAAGGTGTGAGCGTACTTGTGCCTCGTACAGAATCTTGCAACCCCTACTGTCAAGCAGATGCGAGATACGGCGAAGTGCTGTAAGCTTCTTGGCTGCCTTGTTTGCAAGATTTACAACGTGGTTCTTCATGGTTAGTTTGGAGTCAAATTTCACCCCAAGGATATCAACTGCTTCTCCAGGTGCCAACACCCTCCCATTCATCCTTACTACCGCACCAGCACTACCATCTTGGTGCCTAGAGACAATCATCATTTGTGTTTTCTCAGGTGCAAATGTTACTTGCCGTCTATTTCCCCAAGCTGATATAGCTCTTAGCTGGTGATTGATGTAGCTTAGAGCAGCTGACATTTCTTCTCTTGGATAAGTGAAAGTCAGTGTACAGTCGTCTACATATGCATGGGATTCTGGGATGAGATGAAGAAGGCCGTTGAAGTAGACATTCCATAACAATGGTCTCAGCACGCTTCCATGTGGAATACTTGCCCCAGTAGGATGTCTTGCTGATTCTGTTCCATTGAGAACTACCCTTAGAGATCTACCATGAAGGTAATCACTGAGGAGACATAGCGTAGAGCCTGCAATTCCCAGTGCTTGAAGTTTTGCTAAGAGGCCCTGGTGCCACACTCGGTCGAAAGCGCCAGCAATGTCCAGTGCTACCACACAGCTGACTTAGGATTCATCCAGTGACTGGCGCCACTTAGTGGAGAGGTTTAACAACAGATCAGCAGCAGAGCAACCTGTCTTGAAGCCATATTGACGATCACAAAGTAGTGAGTGGTAGTCAAAAAACTCTGTCATTTGTCTTGAGATTATTGTCTCAAGGATCTTACCAGTGATTGACAGGAGTGACACTGGTCTGTAGTTGCTGATTTCTGCTATGCTCTTCTTTTTGTGAACAGGGACTACATTTGCCTCTTTCTACAGAGAGGGCCATTTACACTGTACTAGGCAGTGCTGAAAGATGCTAGTTAGAGGTGCTGCTAGCTGGTCTGCACATCTTCTCAGCAATCTTGGGCTCAACTTGTCTGAGCCCACAGCCTTTTCTTGGTCAAGCGATTTAAGAAGGAAATGCACCTCCTCCTGATTTATTGTCACCACTGACAGTTTTGACACAGTTCTTGCAGCTAGCCAAGGATGGTCCCTTGCTGGATCAGGAACTTACATTTTGGTAGCAAAGTGTTCAGCAAAGAGGTCTGCCTTCTCTTGACTACTAGTAGAGGTGGTCCCGTCCTGTCGATTTAGAGGTGGAATGAGTTCATCAGGCAGATAACCTTGTCTGTCCTTGTCCAGGGACCACCAGATTTTGGAGCCTACCCTACCTGATTCTAGCTTTCTTTTTGTGCCCACCTCCCATTTAGCAATGGTCCACTTTTGAACGTCACCCGTATGCCTACAGGCTTGCCTGTGCAAGTTCCTGTTATAGGTGGTAGGATGTCTCTTATACCTTCGCCATGCTTTGTACTTAGCAGTAGCAGCAGCCTCTCTACAACAAAAGCCAAACCAAGGCTGATCTGTAGGCTTCGTCACATATTGCCGGTGAGGAATGTGTTCTTGTTGCCGATTAAGGATGTGTCCAGTGAAGGCTTTCACTTGGTTGTCAACATCCTTTTGGAGAAGAGCATTCCAATCGGTGGTGGCGAGCTCAGAGCAAAGGGCTGGCCAATTACCTCTTTCTCATAGCCAGGTTGTGCGTGTGGACTCCTCACCTCGTTCTGTTGGGATCTTAAGTGTCGTAAAAACAGCCTTGTGGTCAGATGATCCAACGTAGCCGAGGGGTTGACAAGTGACTATACCTTCTGCCAGATCACTCACTACTGGGTCAAGGGAGGAGCCAGAGATGTGAGTAGGGAAATCAACAAAGTTTCTCATGTCAGATACTGCAAGAAGGTCATCAAAGTCCCTCTGTATAAGGGGTTGGTTGAGGTCACCAACAATTATGATATGTTGACAGTTGTGTTGTAGCAGAAGGGAGTCCATATTTTCCATTAGGAAGTTGATAGGGTCTGCATGTTGCCACTGAGGTCTGTACATTGCACATGCTAGTACAGAGGTACTAGTGTTTATGCAGGGCTTGAAGAACATCATTTCAAGATGTGTAGGGGTGGCAACATCAATGTGCTGGGCATGAACACTTTTAGAGAAGCACACAGCAACACCTCCTCCTTGCCCTTGCCTGTCTCTTCTCATCCATGAGGTGTAGCCAGCAATTCTTGCAAAATTTTCTGGAGTCCTGTCATCCAAAAATGTTTCAACAACAGCTATCATGTCGGGACGTCGAGTGTTCACAAAACTATGTGTGAGCTCTCCAACATTAGTAATGAAACCTCTAATGTTGGCTGACAGGATGCTGATAGACTCACTCCTCATGATGTGGTCAGCTTGAGGTGGTGGGTGTGTAAGGCATGTAAGGTGCCTGCCCATGAGAGAGGTAGGGTACTGAGGCAGCTGCAGGGATGTAGATCTGTGGTCTCCGTCCTCAACCAGTTCTGACAGATGTGTCCCTGCTGTTCGTACTTTGGCGCAGTAGGTGATCAGGTGCAGTGATAGTTCCCTGATCATTAACTGCACCAATCTCTGGTAGAGAAACTCCTGGCTCAGAACTTGCTGATGAAGCACTGCTACCAGATTCTGGAATAGTGTCGGCAGGTGTGCTGACAGGTGTAGGATCAGAGATGGTATGTGCACTGTCAAGTGAACTGGCAGTGGCTGAAGCAGAGATGTCAGGTGTAGGAGAATTAACAGATCCAAGGCTTCCCTCATTGTTGGGAAGAGGATTTGTTCCCTCTGTGGTGGTCAGAGGAATTGTGTTAGAATTCCCAAAGGTAGTGTTTTGAACTCTGTCAGTCTGTGGGACCTTAGCGATGACAGAATTCCACCAGTTGTTTACCCCTGAGTTAAACTCAGTGTGGGACTTCCAGTCTTTGTCAATAGTGTCACCATCAGCTGAGCAGCTTACGTCACTTGATGTAGGCTTGCACTGGCCTTCTACAATAGCTTGTAGGTTATCTAATGATTTGAGGAGCTCATGAAGTGCTTCCCTGTGATGGATTATCTTAGCTGCAACTTTACAACACAGCCCAAGAGGGCAGTCTTGATCTTTGGACAGGAGTCCCTGAGGTAGGACTTCTGAACCTTCCTCCTGTATCTCCAGGCTTGTATGCACATGTATCACAGGATTATGGATATCCTTCAATTTTCTGAAATTTTCAACCTGGCTGCAACAAAATTCTTCTTCTGGAATGCAATCTGTGTGGCAGTAGTTGGAACAAGTAGGTTCCTTACATCTAAGAAGAATTTTGTCCCTTGTGGTATACCCACAAACACTGCAGTAACTACCTGGAGTTTACCTGGAGAGAGTTCCGGGGGTCAACGCCCCCGCGGCCCGGTCTGTGACCAGGCCGCCTGGTGGATCAGAGCCTGATCAACCAGGCTGTTGCTGCTGGCTGCACGCAAACCAACGTACGAGCCACAGCCCGGCTGATCAGGAACTGACTTTAGGTGCTTGTCCAGTGCCAGCTTGAAGACTGCCAGGGGTCTGTTGGTAATCCCCCTTATGTGTGCTGGGAGGCAGTTGAACAGTCTCGGGTCCCTGACACTTATTGTATGGTCTCTTAACGTGCTAGTGACACCCCTGCTTTTCATTGGGGGGATGGTGCATCGTCTGCCAAGTCTTTTGCTTTTGTAATGAGTGATTTTCGTGTACAAGTTCGGTACTAGTCCCTCTAGGATTTTCCAGGTGTATATAATCATGTATCTCTCCCTCCTGCGTTCCAGGGAATACAGGTTTAGGAACCTCAAGCGCTCCAATAATTGAGGTGTTTTATCTCCGTTATGCGCGCCATGAAAGTTCTCTGTACATTTTCTAGGTCGGCAATTTCACCTGCCTTGAAAGGTGCTGTTAGTGTGCAGCAATATTCCAGCCTAGATAGAACAAGTGACCTGAAGAGTGTCATCATGGGCTTGGCCTCCCTAGTTTTGAAGGTTCTCATTATCCATCCTGTCATTTTTCTAGCAGATGCGATTGATACAATGTTATGGTCCTTGAAGGTGAGATCCTCCGACATGATCACTCCCAGGTCTTTGACGTTGGTGTTTCGCTCTATTTTGTGGCCAGAATTTGTTTTGTACTCTGATGAAGATTTAATTTCCTCATGTTTACCATATCTGAGTAATTGAAATTT
Source organism: Cherax quadricarinatus (assembly GCF_038502225.1). Classification (NCBI taxonomy): domain Eukaryota; kingdom Metazoa; phylum Arthropoda; class Malacostraca; order Decapoda; family Parastacidae; genus Cherax; species Cherax quadricarinatus. Next base: position 7,034,201 of record NC_091327.1, read on the forward strand.
CTCATCGTTGAACTTCATATTGTTTTCTGCAGCCCACTGAAAGATTTGGTTGATGTCTGCCTGGAGCTTTGCAGTGTCTGCAATGGAAGACACTGTCATGCAGATTCGGGTGTCATCTGCAAAGGAAGACACGGTGCTGTGGCTGACATCCTTGTCTATGTCGGATATAAGGATGAGGAACAAGATGGGAGCGAGTACTGTGCCTTGTGGAACAGAGCTTTTCACCGTAGCTGCCTCGGACTTTACTCTGTTGACGACTACTCTCTGTGTTCTGTTAGTGAGGAAATTATAGATCCATCGACCGACTTTCCTGTTATTCCTTTAGCACGCATTTTGTGCGCTATTACGCCATGGTCACACTTGTCGAAGGCTTTTGCAAAGTCTGCATATATTACATCTGCATTCTTTTTGTCTTCTAGTGCATTTAGGACCTTGTCGTAGTGATCCAATAGTTGAGACAGACAGGAGCGACCTGTTCTAAACCCCTGTTGCCCTGGGTTGTGTAACTGATGGGTTTCTAGATGGGTGGTGATCTTGCTTCTTAGGACCCTTTCAAAGATTTTTATGATATGGGATAATGGGACAATAGCCAGATAGCGTAGATATTCTTGCTATTTTGCGGTGTGAAGTCATCCCAGAGGAGGCTTGTAGGTTTGCAATGAAGTTCACAGGAGAGAGAGGGTGGGTGGTGGTATCGTGGGTGGGGTGGAGTATCGTGGGTGGGGTTGGGTATCATGGGTGGTGGTGTTTATAGCGGGGTGGGTAGTAAGGGCGGCAGTGGGCCACTAGCTGGAAGTGTTGCCTTCTCACTATCACTTAATAAACACTGTTTATGCTATCCACTTTTCCACTAAAGGAAGATGTTACACAAATCACTATGTTGCATTGTACAAGTCACGTTGTTATAAAGCACCAGATGCTAGTACATAGCACAAAACACATATGATATTAGATAATATTAGATGCTCACTCTGAAGGCAATAGTGACGTCACTCCTAAGGCCTGCCGCTGTCCCCTCACTCACACCATGTCTTCACCATACCACACTTAAATATCACTGATATTGCTTATATTCACTTCAGTGAAGGAGTTGGCTTACTTGTACTAATGTGTTGTGAGTAGTACTACATCACTGAACAGTTTTTATCCTCACCAACCCTCGTATTTAAGTAATATTAAGAAAGTTTGTGGAGCACACTGTGACACGTCTTCACCTCCTCTCTCTCTTTCTCTCTCTTTCTCTCTCTTTCTCTCTCTTTCTCTCTCTTTCTCTCTCTTTCTCTCTCTTTCTCTCTCTCTCTCTCTCTCTCTCTCTCTCTCAGGGTTTGACAAGGTTAAGGATCCCTAGCTTTATTGACAGCTATATTACAGGTTAAGGATTCCTAACTTTATTGGCAAGCTAAGAGCTGTTACCTACATCAGCTCATTTGAAAGCATTTTTATTGTTATGAGACATACAAGTACGGGACAGGATGAAGTTGGAGCCATCTGTGGGCCAGCATTTTCATTTGATCAACTGACTTTATCTCGTTGACATCATTATGCTGTACGAATGTGTTCCATACTCGAGTCATCCTGGGTATGTATGATCTCAGATGGAGTGATGTTCTGGAGAAGGGTACTGCTTTCTGCCCATCTTGTGGCATAAAAGCTTGTTTCACGCTGTCCTCGAAGTGGATCCAAGTGTGGTATTTTGACAATATTGGCCTTGTACATAACAGTAAGGCCACCCACATCCCTCCTATGTTGAAGGCTCTGCTGAAATGACAGATCTATCCAGGATGGGTCCAGGCGAGAGATGAGACGTCTTGCTCTGTTCTCTACTCTGTCAAGCAGTCGCAGATGAGAGAGGGAGCAGGCAAACCAAGAAAGTGGAGCATACTCAAGGTGTGAGCGTACTTGTGCCTCGTACAGGATCTTGCAACTCCTACTGTCAAGCAGATGCGAGATACGGCGAAGTGCTGTAAGCTTCCTGGCTGCCTTGTTTGCAAGATTTACAACATGGTTCTTCATGGTTAGTTTGGAGTCAAATTTCACCCCAAGGATATCAACTTCTTCTCCAGGTGCCAACATCCTCCCATTCATCCTTACTACTGCACCAGCATTACCATCATGGTGCCTAGAGACGATCATCATTTGTGTTTTCTCAGGTGCAAATGTTACTTGCCATCTATTTCCCCAAGCTGATATAGCTCTCAGCTGGTGATGTAGCTTAGAGCAGCTGGCATTTCTTCTCTTGGATAAGTGAATGTCGGTGTACAGTCGTCTGCATATGCATGTGATTCTGGGATGAGATGAAGAAGGTCGTTGAAGTAGACATTCCATAACAGTGGACCCAGCACGCTTCCTTGTGGAACACTTGCCCCAATAGGATGTCTTGCTGATTCCGTTCCATTGAGAACTACACTTAGAGATCTACCATGAAGGTAATCACTGAGAAGACAGCATAGAGCCTGCAATTCCCAGTGCTTGAAGTTTTGCTAAGAGGCCCTGGTGCCACACCCGGTCGAAAGCGCCAGCAATGTCCAGTGCTACCACACAGCTGACTTTGAATTCATCCAGTGACTGGTGCCACTTAGTGGAGAGGTTTAACAACAGATCAGCAGCAGAGTAACCTTTCCTGAAGCCATATTGACGATCACAAAGTAGTGAGTGGTAGTCAAAAAAATCTGTCATTTGTCTTGAGATTATTGTCTCAAGGATCTTACCAGTGATTGACAGGAGTGACACTGGTCTGTAGTTGCTGATTTCTGTTCTGCTCTTCTTTTTGTGAACAGGGACTACATTTGCCTCTTTCCATGGAGAGGGCCATTTGCACTGT